>NC_047662.1:25395519-25685519 GCF_011762505.2 Arvicanthis niloticus | reverse complement strand
CCTCAACTCCCCTAGGTTTCTGTTGTACGTATACTTTCCTCCAAAAGTATCACTCTTCCTATTCTCTGCCACTGACATCCTGGGTACCACATCTTGAGAGGCAGCCATTGTTAAGATAAACAAAGCAATGCCCAGCCCAAGGCAACTGCAGCTTTCAGCTCCAGTGATATTTAACCAATAGGCAGCTGCAGGGTGCAAATGGTGCTCCCCAATTGATTCATCAAGTTCTGTACAGATCAGGTTATGAAAACAGGCCCGGTGGGAGGATTGGGTGAGCACAAAACCCTCAGCATTGAGCCCAGGCAGGCTGAGGAGCGGTCAAGGAACACCAGCCTCAGTCTTGGTGCTGTGTGTCCCATGAACTGTCAGTGCTGACTCTTGTGAGCTGGAGAGAGCCAGGAGGAGCTTTGCCTCCATTGTAACCACTGGAGCTTCCTCAGACTTCTGTTATTATTGTTCCTGCTCTGAGGGTGGTCATGCACTGGATGGATGCCTGATATACATGTTCAAATAACAGCTAACACTCACTGAGCAACTGCCAGGTTCGCTTTTGAGATTTACTCCTTGCTAACGAGGAGGGTCTGAACACCATTCTTAGTTTACAGTTGATGTAATAGAAGCAAGGAATGTTAAACAGAAAGGGCTGGAAAGGTAGCTTGGTCAATAAAGTTGCAGGTCTTGCATAGATGAGGGCGTGGATTTCAATCTCAGAATTCACACACACAAAAAGCCATGCATATGTATAATCCCGGCTCTGGGGAAGCACACACAGTGACTCCTGGGGACTCACTAGCCAGCCAGCTTTTAGGACTCGCCAAGTTTCCAAGCCAGCAAGAAGCCTTGCCTCAACAATAAGACAAATTGTATCCAATGAACCATACCTAAGTTGTCTCTGTACACGTGTACTCCTCCAGCCCCCTCCCCCCCCACACATACAAGATTCAATAGGGTTGAGGATACAGTGCAGGGAGCCCTGAGTTTTGTTCCTGGGGTCACCCTTTAAAAAAATTAAAGTTAAATAACCTGTTTAGAGTTGCAGAGCAAACGAAAACATCAGCTGCTACCACGTAGTCTTTTTTTTTTTTCCAAAGTAGGGCTTCAGCTGGCGCGTCAATGGAGGCGCAGCTACGTGTAGAAAACACAGCTGGGTGTGTGGCTCGGTGACGGCTTGTCTAGCATGTTCGTGACCTTGGATTCTGTTGCCACTCAGGGTGGGGAGAGGTGGGGCATAGCTTTCCACCGTGCTTATCTCTAGATTTTAGGCTGTAGGGATACGAGTTGAATTTTCCCTTTTATTTTTTATTTATCTGTGCCTTCTATATTTTTTCCATCAGAAATACATCTTATTTTGACACAGGGGGAAACAATCAAAAGTAACGCTTTAAACGGCTGTGGCGAGAGCCTGAATGAACAGTGTCGGGCTGGATTGATGATCAGCTGCAAGAGGCAAGAGTGGGCAGGGGAGGTGTGAGCCAGGGTATTTGACTGGGGTGAGTGTGGACGAAGGGATGGCTATAGGAAATGTACAGGTCTTTATTTCTTCTGGGGATGGCGTGTCACGGTGCATGTGATGATCAGAGAACAACTCTGGGGAGAACAACAAATGGAGAGTTGGTTCTCTCCGTTCACCATGTGGTCTTTAGGGACTGAACTGAAGTCACCAGTTTTGGTGGCAGGCACCTTTACCCTCTGAGGCATCTTGACATCTGGGTTACAGGGAATCTAGAAGACAAGATAAAGATGTCACGAGGAGGAAGCAGCTGACTGGCATCCATTCACTCCCTAGGTGACTGCCACAGCGCCTCCTGATACTCATGACAGGCAGTTCCTGGCCTCACAGAACCTCTGTGCAGCCAGGGGAAGACAAATCACTGTGAGACGCTTTGGTCTGACAATGGAAAAACAGAGAGTTGAGGGGACTTCAGAGTTTGGTGGAAAGCCAGCTCAGACTGGTTTCCCCTTTCAAAGCATTCAGATAGAGAAAGTAAGGGGATTCCATGGGTTCGGGAGGAAAACCCTTCTCAGCAGAGAAGAGCAGTGTTGAAGATTGCATCAGCCGGAGCTTGGTCACAGAGGAGCTGGGGAGACAAATGGCTGGAATGAGGTGGGATAAGGAGTAGAACCAGAAGCTACCTACCAAGCCGCTGGCTCTCGGGACCCAGACAAGCTGAATGAGACAGGCAGCTGACTGAGCTTCCAGCAGAGGGGCAGGCTTGACCTTCATTTTGGAAGGGTCACTGAAGCTGGTATGTAAGGCACAGACAGGGGCAAAATTGGTGGCAAGGGGTCCATGTGGCTCTTGGATCCAGAAAGTACCTGCAGTATACCATTAATACTGCATTAATACCATAATACATTAATGTCCTCAGCTCCCTGTGTGTGTAGTGTAGGAAAAGATGCCAGGGGCAGCCAGTCTTGGGGGGCTGGTGCTCCTGGGAGATTTCTTTTCTGTTTGTGTCTGTTTGGCACTGGCTGCTCTTCCAGAGGACCTAGGTTCAATTCCTAGCACCCACAAAGAAGCTCACAACTGATTGTAACTCCAGGGTCCAAATCCCTCACACAACATACTTACATACATATAGGCAAAACATCAATGCATTTTTTAAAAAGGCCGGGCATGATGGTCCATACCTTTAATCCCAGCACTCAGAAGGCAAAGACAGACAGATCTCTGTGAGTTTGAGGCTAGCCTGGTCTACAAAGCAAGTTCAAGGATACCTGAGGCTCTACACAGAGAAACACTGTCTCAAAACCAAAGTAAACCAAACCAGCAAAAACAAAAACAACAATAATAAAAACCCAAACAAACAAACAAAAAGCATGCAAATGAGATGAATGGCTGGGTCTGCTTGAGCTGATGTGCAGGCTGCAATACCCTAGCTATGCTTTATAGAGTATGAGTATGCTGGGCTAGCGTCTCAGGCAGTCATCAAACTAGGCCAGTGCACAGGCTGTGCAGCCGAGGCTAGACCTGGGAACTGGGGACATCCTGGGTGGAGGAGGGTCCAGGGAATTCACCAGGTTGGACCAGTATACAGAATGCATGGCGAGGGCTAGGGTAGGACAGGGCAGGCAGGAGAGGGTGCAGGGACCCACCAGCCTGGGCTGGCACACAGGATGTGTGACTGAGACTAGGGGTAGAGGTTGAGGACAGCTGGGGTTTGTGAACCTGGAGAGATGGAGCCGTCACTGTCTGTGAAGAACAATATCCAAAGGCAAATTTGCAGAAGGCTGACGGGGAGCTAACGGGGAATCGCTGGAAGTAATTTTCAAATACCCAGGCAGAGAGGTCAAGATTGTTCTGGGAAGATGTACAGAAGGAAGGCCAGGGCTGAAGACATCAAGGCACAGATGGTTTTGAAAGGCCATGTAGGGGGGCTGGTGAGATGGTTTTACAGGTAAAGGCACTTGATGTCAAGTGCCTGACCTGGGTTCCCTCCCCGGAACCAACATGATGGAAGGAAAGAAAGAATTTCCACAAAGTATCCTCTGATTTCTCCATATGTGTTCTCACATACACATACACACATATAAATAACTGCAGTAAGGATTCTTTTTTTTTTTTTTCTTTTAAAGAAAGGTATGTAGAAGAGGATTTAGGAGCCAGCATAGAGGAGAAATATGGCTGCTGGGCTTTAAGTATAGCCTTCTGGGATGACGGTATCCCTTCTTCAGAGACAGAGGACCCAGGAGATACAGTAGCCATTGGAGGGAGAGTGGTGGTGTATGTGCTGTGGACATGCTGACTTTCAGGCATGAAAGAGTAGGCTGGACACCTGGGTCAGAGATGGAGACAAGAGTGGGGATAGCTGATGGGCCAGCAAATTATGGAGAAGAAATAAAAATCGATGCAAAACAGCATTTTACCAAGTCCCAGAGTCAGGGCAAGCAGCCGTTGATGCAGGTGTTCCAGAGCACACGGGCGAAACCCTCAGCAGTATGTACTGTGGAGGAAACCCATCAGAGAACTGGAAAAGGCAGACCCTGCCTGCCCTGCCCAGGCTGGGCACCATCTGCTTCTCCGGGGTTCCTGAATGAGCGTCTCTGGAGATACCTGAGAAGGGATCAGATGGAAAGGAGATAGATCTGAAAAACAGAGAGGGAAGTCAGAGAGTAACCCCTTCACAACCTATGCCCAAGCACACTGCCTCGAGTAGAAAACCATTTTATTTGAGAGTTTGTCTGTCTGCTTAGTAGCACTGGGGATTTCAGTCAGGACCTTACACACCCTAGCAAATGCTCTACCAGTGAACCCCATGGCCAGCTTGCCTTACATTTATTTATTTATTTATTTATTTATTTATTTATTTATTTAAAGTTTGGGGACAGGGTTTCACTAAGGTGCCCAGATTGACTCCACAGCCCAGGCAGGCCTTGAATTTGGGATTATTCTACCTCAGCCTCCTGAGTAGCTGCTCCCTCCTTGAATTTGGGATTATTCTACCTCAGCCTCCTGAGTAGCTGCTCCCTCCATTTATCCACACAGCTGATGTGTGTCTGGAGACTTTTAGTCATGAGGGGGGAAAAAGGAAAACTTGAAACACAGAAAAATAGGTAATAAGTACAATTTCTATTTCTGCTGATATGGCATGTTACAGACCCTGAATAACACAGATGGAAATATATGTGTGTATGCATGTGTGTATGTGCATGTGTGTGTGCCTGCATGTGTATGTGTCTCTGTGTGTGTGTGTGTGTGCGTGTGGAGAGGTATGCACACACGCATGTTACAGTGATCACTTTACATCTAAGTCAAAGGAGACAAAAATATAAATATATGAAGATATCGTATGACAGAGGTCAATAATGAATAGAGACTAATCCCCCAGGAAACAGATGAGGAACAACACTAGATGAAGTGTTATCTCTAAATAAGGTGTCACAACAGTCTTCACTGAAAAACAGTGACTTTAAAAAATAGAGATAGCAAGTCTATGGGGCCAGGGAGTACAATGTGATGGTTTATATATGTTTGGCCCAGGGAGTGGCACTTTTGGGAGGTGTGGCCTTGTTGGAGTAGGTGTGTCACTGTGGGCGTGGGCTTTAAGATCCTCATCCTAGCTGCCTGGGAGCCAGTATTCTGCTAGGAGCCTTCAGATGAAGATGTAGAACTCTCAGCTCCTCCTGCACCATGCCTGCCTGGATGCTGCCATGCTCCTACCTTGTTGATAATGGACCTGTAAGCCAGCCCCAATTAAATATTGTGCTTTATAGGATTTGCCTTGGTCATGGTGCCTGTTCACAGCATAAGACCCTAACTAAGACAGCAGGTCTAGGCGCTTGTTGACAAGCCCAACAACCTGCATTCAATCCCCAGGACTCACATGGTAGAAGGAGAAAACTAACTCCCAGGATCTGTGTCTCTGACCTTCATACATGCAGCATAGCTCACATGTGTGTGCATGTGTGGGTGCATGTGCACACATGGGGACACACACACAGACACACACACACACACAAATTTAAAGAGTAAATAGTGACATTAAAGGAAAGTTTCATGAAGGCTGAAGAGTAATCACATGAATGTCTGAATAAAGAACACATCAAATAGAAGAAATGTGGAGTGAGCAAGGAGCAGAGAAACTGGGGTGATGCTGGTCAGCGAAGGGGAGGAGCAAAACATGTGATCTTTAGCCAGGCCTGTTTAGTCCCAGGACTGGGGCAGGGGGAGGTAGAGGCAGAGGGATCTCTGTGAGTTTAAGGCCAGCATGGGCTACATAGAGAGTTCCAGGTCAGCCAGGGCTACATAGAGAGATCCCGTTTCAACAGAAGGAGAAGGAAGAGAAGGCGGGAAGAGGAAGAAAGAGCACAGCAGGCATTGAGCCAGGGTTCTAGACAGAGAGTGTTTTCTTCCATCAGTTTGAAGGTCACGCTGGTTCCATCATCTTCCTCCGCTATGGTTTTTGGGGGGCAGTTGGCCTCCAGTCCCATCAGAGACCCTCTGAGATGTGATGTCTTCTGTCCTCTGGCTGCCCGTAACCTCTCTGCTTTGTCTTGGTTTCCATAATTCTTACCATCATGTGCCCAAATATAGCTTCCTTTGAGTTTCTCTGTCTAGAATTCAGTTGATTATGCATGTTATGATTTGATGTCTCTCTTAAATTTGGAAGATGTCAACAATTACTCCTTCAGATATCACGTGGTTTCCTCTTCCTCAGAGGCTCCAACGACACATCAGGCAGACATCCCCCGTGCTTCAGGCATCTCCTAACTACACACCAGGCAGACATCCCCCGTGCTTCAGGCGTCTCCTAACTACTCATTGGGTAGACATTACCCACGCTTCAGGCATCTCCTAACTACACACCAGGCAGACAACCCCTGAGCTTCAGGCCCCTCTTATGCTGCTCTGTTTTCTACTCTTCAGTGTCTTCCCACTTCAGTCTGAACATTTTCTTCTGGCCTATGTCCAGTTTGCTAATTTTTTCTCTACCTGCATCGAATCTGCCCATCTGATCCACTTATTGAGTTCTTAATTTCCGACTGCCATACCTGCTAGTTCTAAAATTCACTTTTTACAATCCACATCTTTTCTGTTTCTCTTCTGAGATGCCCCATCTTTTCGTTGAAGTGATCAATCCCATTAATCACTATTATTTTTAAAGTCTGATAAGAGGGCCAACGGGATGGCTCAGTGGGCAGACACACTGGCTGCACAAACCTTGTAACCTGAGTTCAATCCTGAAATCCATATAAATGTGGGAGGGAAAAAAAACTGACTACAAAATTGTCCTGTGTGTGTGTGTGTGTGTGTGTGTGTGTGTGTGTGTGTGTGTAGAGATGGCTCAGTGGTTAAGAGCACTGGTTGCTCTTCCAGAGACCCTGGTTCAGTGCCTAGCTTTCACATGGCAGCTTGCAACACTCTGTAATTCTACTTCCAGGGCATCTGATACCCTCTTCTGGTCTTTAAGGATACCAGGCATGTAAGTGATGTTCAGACACTCATGCAGGTGAAACACTCATATACATAAGATTAAAATGTTTAAACACTGTCTACTAACCTCCACATGCTTGCTGTGCAGTACACACCCACTCTTCCACCACACAATCCCCACAAATCCCCACCACACAATAATTTTAAATCAAAAAATAAGTAATAAATGCCTAACCATGGCCACAATTTCCTATGGAGCTTTTTTTTCTCCTGGGGGTTTAGTCCATGTGTTCATCTTTGCATGTGTGTAAGTCACATGTCTCGTCACAGAAACAGCCCCTGAGAGCAACTTAAAAGAAGAAAAGGTTTAACTGTCTCGGGGTTTCAGCCCATGGTTGTTTCCACCATTGCTATAGGCCCACAGTGAGGCGTGACTCAGCACCACTGACACAACAGAGAGAGGTGACAAGGGGCGATGAGAGCAAGGTCGCTCACCTCGAGGCCAGGAAGCACCTCAGATGGGGTTTTTACTTTGCCCTTTGATCTACTGACTTTTATGCATGTCTTGCCCAGTTTAGGATAGGCCTTCCCTCCTTGGTCGCTCTTCTTGCTAAAAGCCCTACTAGACACACCCAGAAGTGTGCGTCCACTAATCTGCCAGGCACTTCTCAACACCGTCAGGTTGTTGATCAAGAAGAAATACCACCAAGCTGAAGAGATGGCTCAATTAGTAAACCACTTTGCCATACACTGTAAGGACCTGGGTTCACATCCCTAGCACCCATTCCAAAAGACGGGGGGTTGTGTCACATGCCTATAATCTCAGCAATGAGAAGGCAGAGACAGCAAGACCTCTGCGCCTTGCTGGTTACTATCTTGGTTGAGTGAAAGATCTCAGCTCAAAAAATAAGGTGGAAAGCAACTGAGGAAGATATCTGATGTCATCTACTGGCCTCCATATGCACATGGACACACACATGCACAATCAATCTCTTTCTTACTCTGTGTGTGTGTGTGTGTGTGTGTGTGTCTGTCTGTCTGTCTGTCTGTCTCTGTCTCTCTCTCATATCTATGTCTGTCTCTCATTTCTGTCTCTCTGTCTCTGTGTGTGTCAGTCTGTCTCCCTGTCTCTCTCATCTCTGCCTCTCTGTCTCTCTCATGATTAACCATTATAAGGTATTTACTGTTGGGTTTTTTTTCCTCATTAAAACTGGTCCTCATGTATGAAAAAAATGTAGAGATAATTTGATGCTCCACCTCACCTGCTGCTGCTCAGGGGAGGATGTGCGTTCGCTTCATGTGGGCCATGGAGCCAGCCAGCTCACCTTAATGAACCCGCACAGACCCAGAACTGCCTCTCAGCCCATGGCTCAATGGCTAATCCATCTGAGTCACTCAGAATCAGCCACCATGAAAAGTGCTGTGATGGAGGTCAATGTGGTGATGTCAGAGCGAGCTGTGGAATGGGCCTGAGAGCCGGTGCTGTCTGAGCTAAGACAATGCAGGAAGAAGACCTCTTTCAGAGAGCAGAGGCTCTGACAACAACAACCATTCGAAGATACAGATCATTCCAGACAGTGAGCAAGTGATGCAAGTGGCCTGAGGCAGAAATGAGCTTATCTCTGTAGAATATAAAGAAGGCAGGGCGGGGTAAGGTAGAGAAAGGTTGGCCATTAAAGCCTTGGCAACGAGTGTTGATTTCATTTCAAATGCAGTGGGAAATTATGAAAGAATTCTGTCCAAGGGAGTGATGTAACCTGCTTGGTGTGTTTGAAAGATCACTCTGGTAGAAAGACCAGAAAGGCTGCCTGGAGTCATCCTGGTGAGAGAGGGCTGGCCTGGACTAGGATACTGGGCAAAAGAAGACAAATAGAACCTGAGCTGTATTGTGGAAGACAGAATTTACAAGGCTTCGTGCTTTAACACAGGCCCACAGCAGAGATGCCATGTCTGGTGTTCAGATTTGGAGTTGGTGAGGAGGAAAAAAGGTGCTTGAGCAATTGAGTGGATGGTAGAGGCGAGATGCTGAGAGCCTACCAAGATGGAGGATATGGACAGTGTAGGTTCACGGAATAGAAGCCAATATTTCCATGGAGAGGCAATTTCCATGTTATACAGGTGGCATTAATTTCGTGTCCTTTGGTCAAAATGACCTAAGCAAAAATGAGAGCTTGTTGGCTGACACTTTTGAGAGTTAGAAGCTCATGAGTAAGTTGGAGCAGGTAATGTAACTGTGGTAGACACACAGACTCAGGGCTCTTGTCCCCAGGGATAAGATTTTCCTATGGCTGTAATCAAAGACAACTACCAAGGTAATTTACTGTGGTTGTTGTTGCTATTGTTATCACCATCATCGTCATCGTCATCATCGTCATCATCATCATCATCATCATCACCATGGTGTTTTGAGACAGAGTTTCTCTGTATAGCCCTGGCTATCCTGAAACTCCCTCTGTAGACCAGGCTGGCCTTGAACTCAGAGATCTGCCTGCCTCTGCCTCCTGAGTGAGGAGCAAAGGTGTAGGCCACCACTCTTCCTTACTGTGCACACAGTGTAACCATCCATCTTAGTTTGAGTTTTAATGCTGTGAAGAGACACCATGACCATGGCAGCTCTTCTAAAGAAAAACATTTAATTGGGGCTGGCTTACAGTTTTAGAGGTTTAGTCCATTATCATCAGGGCAGGAAGCTTGGCAGCGTGCAGGCGGACATGGTGCTGGAGAAGGAGCTGAGAGTTCTACATCTTGCTCTGCAGGCAGCATAAGAGGACTGTGTGCCACACTAGGTGTAGCTTGAGACCTCAAAGCCCACCTCCACAGTGACACACTTCCTCCAACATGGCCACACCTATTCCAACAAAGCCACACCTCCTAATAGTGCCACTCCCTATGAGCCAAGCATTCAAATACATGAATCTACAGGGGCCATACCTATTCAAACCACATCATCGACCTCATAACCCTGCTGCTTGATTTTTCCTGCCATGATGGACTGAACCCTCAAACCATAAGCCAGTGTAACCCTTCCTTTCCTGTGTTGCTTTGTCAGGTATTGTGTTACAGGGGCAAGAAACATAACTAGTACCCCAACCAAGGGCAAGATAAACTGATACTGTAAGCCTTTCTCTTCCTAAGTTTCTCATCTTAGGGGTCAGCTAACACCTTGGGTAATATTAACTTATGGCTCCAGGAACAGGCTGGACACACCATAAGCTTCAGGCAGCAGTCTTTCTGAACCTCCAGTGTGGAGAAGCAGAACGTAGGTCAGCCTTGGATCTGATCTGTGACTCTGAGGCTTGACAGACACCTGACTTAGGCATGTTCTTTACCCTCTCTGAGACTCAGTGTAAACTAGTGGTTAAATATATAAATTGGGTGGATTGTGAAAATTTAAAATGACCTTAGGCCAGGCATGGCGGCACATGCCTTTACCTGCAGTACTCAGGAGCCAGGGGCAAGTAGGTTCAAGGCTAGTCTGGTCTACAAAGTGAGTTCCAGGCCAAACAGGTCTGAATACTATATGCAACCCTGTCTAACACACACACACACATCACCTCAACCAACAAATACCTTGAGAAAGGAAGATATGACAGAGCCAGAAACAACCCAATGAGTTGATCTGCATGAGCAAACAGGGAGGAAGAAGCCAGGGTGGACCTTGGCAGCAGAGAAGAAAGGCCAGCTCATACAAGGGGCCAGGAATGCCTAGGGCTTTCTGCCAATTCCACCTCAAAGCTGGCCTTGGCCCAAGCCTGCCTGATGAGGGCCCTCCCAGACTCCCCACCCGTAGTCGGGACAGGTCCCAGCCCGTACCCCCACTCCTCCGCCTGCAGCTGGGGTTTGCTGTAGCCCCACACATTCCTTTAGAATTGATAAGATTCTGAAAGCCACACCCTCTACCCTCTACCTTCCTGGAGCTAGATAGGGGTGAGGCACTCAGCCTTCCCCTCCATCCTGCAGGCCAGCTGCTGGCAGCCGATCCCACTCCATGTACCTACGTGACAGTCTTTCCTCATAGGCTTAAAGAACCCCCAGAGGGCCCCTGCTGACCCTGCCCCAGCTATTTGGTGGGGGTTTCTCTCCTCAATCCCCACCATGTACCCATCGGCTTCATTCTTTCCCATCCCATGTGTGCTAGACAGTTTTTATGTCAAGTTGACATAAGCTGAGGTGATCTGGGAAGGAGTTTTCATTGAGAAAACACCTCCTTACAACTGGCCTGTAGGCAAATCTGTGGGACATTTTCCTGATCGATGATCAGTGGAAGAAGTCCAAGCTCACTGTGGCAGGTGCCACCTCTGGATAGGCAGTCCTGAGATGTGTAAGAAAGCAGACTAAACAGGCTACAAGGAGCAAGCCACTAAACACAACTCCTCCATGACTTCTGTTTCGGTTCCTGCCTCTGGGTTCCTGCCTTGAGTTCCTGCCCCTACTTTCCTGGATGATGGACAGCAAGCTATGGACTGAAATAAACATTTTCTCCCCAAGTTGCTTTTGGTCATAGTGTTTATCACAGCAATAGAAACCGTAACTAAGATATCATGAAATTCATGAATTAAAAGAACTTGCAGGTATATGCAGCATTGGAAAGACCATGGCTTGAGAGGTAACAAAGGTGCCCCAAACCCTCAGCATTCTTCATCTTTATTGTGGCTCATGAATACCCAGGGCCCATGAAGGAACCTGCAATGGTTTTATGTGAGTGTCGATAACAGTCCAGAGAGTCCCTGTCAACTCTGATATGCTGTAGACCAGACTCCCAAGGCCTCTTCTCTCACCACCACAGATCTCTTCCAATCAGTGGCACCTTCATGGGTACCTTCATGTGCACCAAGATACCTGATATTGGGTACAGAACAACCAGTGTTATGGGGGTCCCAGAGGACAAGTCTTGCCTTCTGGAGTGAGTAGAGGACTTTGATTTATTACTATGACCTGGAACAAGCAGCAGAAACCTCCAAATTTCCCTCATGTCACCTGGCAGTCACCTAAGAGAGATGGTAGACCAATAACCTAAGTGAGATTTGATGAAAGAATGTTCTAGAAGTGTTGCAGCCCAAGCTGCGCCAAAAATGTTAAGAACTGCTCTGCAGAACCCAAGGGAAGATCCTGGGTATCTAAAACAAGATGTTATCAGAGTGTGCTCAGCTGTTGTAGGCTGTTGTAATCAAGTCTCTTGTCAGGGTATATGGCTCAAGATGGCTGCAAGGACGATAGCCGCTTTCTGTCAGCTCCCCACACTAGAAGAGCTGATTGTCATTGTCAATATAAGTAAGAGAACAGAAGTCTAGAACTCTTTAGGCCCAGGTTGGAAGTGAGGGAGCTGCAGCCACACCCTCTCTCCCCCACTCTGTGGAGCCCTCAGGAGTGTGTTACTTCTCACCTGCTGCCCCTCCCCCACAGTTCCAGCCAGTCCTTCACTGCAGCCACACTGGTGAGCCAAGTAACTCTGAGTCAAAGGACTCAACGTCCCTTAGGCACAGTGGTGCCATCAGAAAGCCATTTCTCTGTGTTCCCTTCAAGAGCCAAGTGAGGCCCCTCTGGGTCTGCCTTGCTCCTAGCCTAAAGGAGAGGCAGGATTATCCCAGCTAGAAAAATGGCTCCCCTGCCCCTCTGTCAGACTGGAATGTAACAGTGTTGGGGGAACAGCAGGGAAGATGGACAAAGGAAGGGGACAATCCTTCCCTCAGCTCTGAATTAGTCTTAGCTATTGTTCTGGAGCAGAAGTGGCCTTAGGGTCTATGGACCTAGAGATGGGGAGACATGGCAGAGGAGAAAGGCCAGACTTTCTGCTGTGAGGGACCTGGACACCCCTAGAGTCTCAAACTGAGCATGGTGCTTGCAGACTTCCATCTTCTTTGACAAAACTGCTCTCCACTGGGTCCCCTAGGTAGAACATCTGGCAACCCATCAGAATCTGACCATTAGAACCCAGTGGCTCCTCACTCCCAAGCCTCTCCCGTAGTGTGGGTCCTCACAGGCCTGCTAACCTGCAGTATTTAACTGTTTAACCCACAGGGAGTCTGTTTAGATACAGAAACCTCAAACCTAGTCAGGCTTGGAAGGAGCACTGCCTCACCTCCACAGTAGAAGCCAAGGCACAGCCAGTGAGTGAGGGGGCAGAGGTTGATGGGGCTAGCCTCTGGCTTACATTCTTTCAGTTTTCACTTCTCTCTCTCTCTCTCTCTCTCTCTCTCTCTCTCTCTCTCTCTCTCTCTCTCTCTGTGTGTGTGTGTGTGTGTGTGTGTGTGTGTGAGAGAGAGAGAGAGAGAGAGAGAGAGAGAGAGAGAGAGAGAGGGAGGGAGGGGAGGGGAGGGGAGGGGAGGGAAGGGGAAGGGAAGGGAAGGAAGGGGAGGGGAGGGGAGAAGAGAAGAGAGGGGAGAAGAGAAGAGAAGAGAAGAGAAGAGAAGAGAAGAGAAGAGAAGAGAAGAGAAGAGAAGAGAAGAGGAGATGCTGGTCCCTCTGACCTGAAAGTGAATCTTGCCCACTGCTGCCCTCCACTGGCCAGAGGCAGAATTGCTTCAGTCTCTTGGGAATCTGACTTCCCTGACATATGGCTCAGCTCAAGGGACCGACCCTAAGATACTTGAAATTCTAAAGTTAAATCCTTAATAAACAAAGAGCTTTTTAAAAAGCAACAGGATGGAATATCTTCACACATGCTTTTAATCCCAGCACTTGAGAGGCAGAGGCAGGAGAATTTCTGTGAATTCCAGGCCAGCCAAGACTACACGGGTAAATCCCAAAGAAAAATGAAAGCAGGCCATAGGCATGGCTCATTGGCTCAGGCTTATGTTCTTCCAGTCACCTACCCTTGCTCTCCTGCTACCCCCTTTTTTTCTTTTCCTCCACTCTTTGTGTGTGTGTGTGGGGGGGGTCAGGTCTGGGTCCAACTCAGCACTTGAGAGGCAGAGAGGCAGGATAATCTCTGGCATACATCTCCACACATCTTGTACACATACAATAATAAGCAAGAAAGTAAATAAATGCTGGATTGACTAGGGCCAGAAGAGATAGCACAGCAGTTGGGAGCACGTATTTTCTTGCAGAGAGCCTGAGTTTGATTCCCAGCATCTTCCTGAGGTTGCCCCCAAACGCAGATAATGCCAGCTTCAGGGGATCCAGCGCCCTCTGCTGGCCTCTTCTGGCACTGCACTCACATGCACATACCCACACACAGACACATTCATACATGGGTAACATGGGTAATTAAAATAGAAATATTTCCCCAAAAAATGCCAAAAAACTCAGTGGTCCATGGAAATGGGACATGAAGTTGGGATGGAGAAACGGCATGGGGGATGGGTATGGGAGGAGTTGGAGTAGTGGGGGTTGATATTAACAAAATACATTGTATGCATATTATGAAACTCTCAGTGAAAATGTAAAATGCCAATGGAGGGACAGCAGAATGTCCCCACAGGTAAAGGAGCCATGAAGTCTGATAACCTGAGTTTGATTCTCAAGGTCCATGTGGTTAAAGGAGAGAACTTACTCCGGCAAGCTATCTTTTGACATCTACATTCGTGCTTGGTACACACACACACACACACACACACACACACACACAGAGCACACACACCAAATAAAAATATTTTAAATGTTTTTTAATGAAAGAGGGGGGACATTTAAAGATGTTCATTGTGACAGTGTTGAGAATCTTACACAAAAAAAATAGAAACCACTCGGCATAAAGTTGTAAGCCAGACATGGTAGTGCACACCTCCCATCCTAGCACTTAGAAAGTTGAGACAGAAGGATCATGAATTCAATGCTGGCAGCCGGGCTGTGGTGGCGCATGCCTTTAATCCCAGCACTTGGGAGTCAGAGGCAGGCAGATTTCTGAGTTCGAGGCCAGCCTGGTTTACAGAGTGAGTTCCAGGACAGCCAGAACTACACATAGAAACCCTGTCTTGAAAAACCAAAAGAAAAAAAATTAATTCAATGCTGGCTACACAGAGAGACACTATCTCAAAATAAAATAATAATTTTATTATAGTCACAGTCTAAGGTGCTGGGGAATCACATTTCAACATATAAAGGGGACATAATCTACATAGCTCCTGTTATATTTTTTCATCATTTCACACTTAATTTATCTGTTTCTTAGTACTAAAACTGAGTTTCTTTTAAATAGCATATACTTTTTAAATCTTAAGAATTTTCAAAAATCAGCTCCTCTTTTTAAAAATTATTCAATCTGAATGTCTCTGCTTTTAGATTGGAGTCTTTAGACCTTTTACATTTAATACAATTTTACTATTTTGTTTCTACTTGTTATTTTTTCAAAGACATATTTATTTGTGTGTGTGTGTGTGGTGTGGTGTGGTGTGGTGTGTATCTATGGATGTGTAAGTGTGTGCAGGTCTGAATGTGCCTGTGCACATTCACAAAGGCCAGAAGAGTAACTAAATTTTCTCCTCAGTCTCTCTCCACCTCTGAGTCAGTTCTTGCCTAAACCTGAGACTTGCACTTTCTTGGCTAGGCTAGAAAGTCCCAGTGACCTTTCTCTCTCTGCCTCCCTTGAAATTGGGGTTGCAGGCTTGTGCAGGATGCCATGTGGATGTCAGACTTCAAACTCTAGTTCTCACGATTCCACAGCAAGCTCTTGTAACCAGCAAGCCATTTCTCTGGTCCTTCCTCTTGTCCTTTGTTCCCCTTTCTCTTTTTCTGACTTATTTAGGTTTTCTAAAATTATACTAAATGTTATTTGGTGGCTTACTAGTTAGGTCAGCATGAGTCTAGGAGTTGCCTTATGTACACAGTATACATATTAGCCCCACAGTGATTTCATGCCGCTTATCAAGAGTGTAACAACTAGAGGGTAGGTGCCCTTCCAGAGGACCCAGGTTCAATTCTCACCACCTACATGGTGGTTCATAATTGGAACTCCAGTTTCCAGGGAAACTGATGATCTGATGCCCTCTTTTGGCCCCTATGGACACCACACACACACACACACACACACACACACACACACACACGGGGGATGGAGGGAGGAGAGGAGAAAAAGAGAGAGTAGAGTATAAGAGCTCACGACAGTGTGTCCCACTGTGCCCCTCTGGCTTCTGAGCTGCTGACACATGTCTTTTCCCCATTTAGAACACTGAAGTGATCAGCATTATTATCTAACTTTGAATAGTTCATTGTATTTTAAAATGATCTAAGTAACTAGAGCCGTTCTGTTTTGCCCACATTGTTATTACTTCCGTTTGCTTATTATTTCTTTATGTGGATCCCAAATTCTCCTGTTTAAATAACTTCCTTTAACATTTCCTGTGGGGAAGAATTCTCACGCACAAAGGATTTGATTCCCCAGCACTACAGACACATAGACAAAAATAATAAAATAAGTAAACGGTAAAGATAACGAGAATTTCCCTCCTCCTTATCTAGTGGGTTTTTTTTTTTAACAGGGTGCTAGGTGTTGTAAACTTCATTTGTCTTCTTGGGTATTGGATAATTTTTATGCTATAAACTTTAACTTTATTCTAAACATGGTTGAGTGATTTAGGAATAACTTAGTTCTTTCTGTCTTGCTCTTAACATGTTTGCCAGGATCAGCTTTTAAACACAAGTTAACTTCTCGGTTGCTGAGGCCCAGGAATTCTGAGACTTTCTGCTCTGGTTGGTAGGCACGGCAGGCACTCTCCTCAGCAGTGGGTGAACTCAGCACTCAGTACCATGGAGCCTGCTCTCTGACGGTCCTTCAGACTGCTTCCCCGGCCTCCTTGGAGTCCCAGCTCTGTCTCCTCATCTCAGGAAGGCATCCGAGGCTCGGCATGGGCTGTCGTCTGGCTGGAATCTTGCTCTAGGTCTTCAGCAGGTGCGCGGGGTGGATCTCATCTGATTTCTCTCACTGCCCTTTGCTCCTGAGTGTCCGGGATTCATCATCTACATATTTTATCCCAGCTTAGTCGGTCCAGGTGGGGGCATAAATCTGCTTTCTGTGATTTCATCCTGGCAGGAAGAGAATGCTTCCCTTTGTGAGGTTAACAACCATTATAAAAAAAAAAAAAAAAAAAAAAAAAAAAAAAAAAAAAAAACCACAATTTTTTATTGATTCTTTGTGAACTTTGTATTTTGTAACCTAGTCCCGATCATCTCTCGGTCCCCTCATCTCCGCCTTCGCTCTTGTAACTTCCGCCCCTAGAACAAAGAGACACAAACAAAACAAAGCATAGGAAACATCTCATCATGGAAGCTGTAGTATGTCACAGTGTGTCCCACAGTATATCTCTCTGTCCACACATCTTCACTTGCAAATGTTCATTGCTACGAGTCATTGGTCTGGTTTGAGATCTCCGGCGGCTCCGGTGACACCATCAGTATTGGATCCTCATTGGGACTCCTTCCAGTTATCCTGTTGTGGTCCTGTGTTGTGGAGATCCTGCAGTTTTGGATCAACTGAACCAGCCCTTTCGCGGGTCCCAACCGTTGTTAGTAGATGATATAGATTTTCGGGTGGACAAACTCACAGCCTTAGATCTGGGCCTGGTAGCTGAGCTGAACCAGGACCAGTTCTCTAGCACTGCTCCATCATCGGCAGGAGGTAGGGTCAGCTCCTCGGCTCTCATGCCCTCTGGATGGCTCACCCGCACCCACACCTCCAGAGCCAGCACCATTGTGCAACCCAGTCAAGGTAAAGGGCTCACTCTCCTAAGTGCTGCAGCCTGTGAGGGGCTGGCTCCAGGCAAGGTGCAGGGACTACACTCTCCCTAGAACTACAGCCAATGAGGCTAGCACTTCTACTCCCGTGACCTCAGGGCCCCGCTCTGTGGACTAACCACAGGTGGCAGGGGGGAAATCACCCCGCACCCACACCAGACTGGTGGAGTCAGCTCTCCAGTGCTCTCTGGAGGTTGTTCAACCTCAGGGTGCCGCAGCTGCACCCCCTCCACCAGGGCCAGCTCTACTGTGCCGCCCAAGCAAGGTGCAGGGGCAGCTCTCTTCTCCCAAGTGCTGCAGCTGGCGAGGGACAGGGTCTTAGTGACTTTTTGCTAACATTCATCCTTCATAAATTATTTGAGCAAATGTTTAAATATTACATTTGAATGAGAAGCGAGCATCCCTTTTTAGTAAACTATGGCTAAACATCCAGTCCATGGATAATTGACAGTTTCTTTGTCTTCAAAGCCCTGCTGGCTGAATGCAGGGTGGTAATTGTCCTTCGACCACTTCGAAGCTGTTAGAACATTGGCATCTTCCGCTGCTGCTGAAAAATTGGCTCAGACAGAATACCGTTTATTTGGGGTGTTTCTTTTCTGTAGGGTCTCAATGCTTTCTCCTTTGTCTTTGTTGTTTTGTAATTTCCCTCCAACATGTCTAGGAATGGAATTCTTCCCCTACTCAGAACTCATTGTCTCTTTTTCGTTCTGGAGGCATCTTTGTCTTCGCTTACAGAAAATTCTTTACCTGGTCTCCCAGTGCGCTTTGCTAAGGATTCTTTCCAAAGTAACCGATCTACTGGTCTTATGTAATTGCAACTTCTCATCTGTTGCTTCTAATTCTCCTTCCGGTTTTCTGTTCCTCTGCAGTATTAGCTTCTAGCTAGAGGATATTTTTAAAGATTATTTATTTTTATGTGAATGAGAGTTTTGCACGCATGTACACACACACACACACACACATGCACACACGCACACGCATATATATGCACCACATCTGTATAGTGCCTGTACGATTGATGTCTGATCCCCTGGGACTGAAGATAACAATGATTGTTAGCCTCCATGTATATGCTGGGACTTGAACCCAGGTCTTCTAGAGAAGCAGCCAATGCTCTTAATCACTGAGCCATTTCTCCAGCCTCATGAGTGGACGTCTGTACCAAGAACAGAGAACTCAATCTTCATAGTAACTTTAGGAGTAGCTTGCTAGGTGATCTCCATTTTACAGATGAGAAAAATCGAAAAAACACAAAGAGGTGTTTAAATATACCTTAGGCTGGGAACACTGAACAGAGTCAGCAAGTCGGAGTTACATGTTTATTCACACATACCTGTGTCAACGGTGGTTAAAGAAGAGACAGCCATGATTTTGAAAAAATCATGAGGGGGGGAGGGGGCGCAAGGGAATGACGGTAGGCAGGAGCAGGAAATAATGTAATTATATGCTAGCTAGATAAAAATCATTCAATTAAAACTACATATAGTTTCCTTTTGGAAATGTCCACCTAAGAGAGGCAGGAGAGATGGATCGGCGTTAAGAAGAGCAGTGGTTGTTCTTCGTGAGGGCTCAGGTTCAGGTACCCCAGCACCACCAGCAACTCCAGTCCCAGGCGACCCAACACCCTCTTCTGGGACTTGGTGCCCAGACATGGATGCAGGCAAAACACCCTCATACATGAAATAAGTAATAATAACTTTAACTTAAGCTGTGCCTATGACTTTATTATAGTGAATGGCACAGTTGTCATGTGATGCTCTGGGCGTCAGAGCCTGGATTCCGCACTGATGTTCTACACTGTCAACCACAGTTCCATCTTCCTCGTTCTGTTCTACACTTGGGGTGTTACTAGAAATCAATTCTCTCCCCCTTTCTGTCTAACTGGCCCTTCAAAGCATCTACTGCATTTTGTGGAGACTTGGGTTTTGTTTTTCTTTCACAGCTTGAAATCAAACCCTAAGCTTTGCACGCATTCTGGTGTGTGTGTGTGTGTGTGTGTGTGTGTGTGTGTGTGTATACTTCATTATTAAAAAAAGTTTCAAAAAACCCACACACTGAAACTGACCAGGCCCTAAATCTACACATCCCAATGACCTATAACAGTTAGAGTAGCCATTCTGAAACTGTGGGACTTAAGATTGGACTTTACACTTTCACTATTGCATATGTTTTTATGCACTTACCTACCACCAAAACATGAAAAATCCAAAACAGAGTTAGAGTTAGATGAACAATTAGCTTTGTGTCCTCTTTCATAGCTCGTGGACATTCTGTTTTTAAAAGTTCATATATGTTATTTCTACTTGGTTCTTTTTAAAACATTTTTGAAATGAGTGTGCAATGTAATGGATCTCATTAGGGCATGTTCATACACACTTTGCTCTTACTGGTCCTCCCCCACACCCCTGCCCTCAGTCTGATGATCCTCCCTAACTCCCCTGCCCTCTGTCTATTGGTCCTCCTCCACACCCCTGCCCTCTGTTTGATGGTCACCTTCTTCCTCCTGAGAGCCCTCTGCTGCTGTCACATCACATTTATCCTGTTGTCCCCCCTTAAGATCTCTTCCTGCCCTTTCCTTTCCAGTTCATGACCTAAACCCAGCTCCTAATGATCTATGTGTATGCATATGTAAAATTCAAATCTAGGACTCAAATGACAGCAAAACCCAGCAAGGATACAGAGTCTTTACTCACTGCTAAGGGGAGTGTAAACTGGTGTGGCCACTATGGAAATCAGCTCAGCAGTTTCTCAAACCAAACCCTAAAAGTAGAACTGTCACATGACCCAGCTGCAGACCCTGGCTCTGCACCCCAGGGACTCCACGCTATCACAAAGATGCTTGCATGCCGATGCTCCCTGGTGCACTATTAACAATAAGCAGAGAGCTGGGCAGGATGGTGCACACCTTTGATCCCAGCATGGGACGGGGTGGGGGTAGAGGCAGGTGTATCTCTGTGAGTTTGAGGCCAGCCTGGTCTACAGAGTGTGAGGACAGCCAGGGCTGTACAGAGGAAAACCTGTCTCAAAAAAAACAAAAACCGAACCAAACACCTAAGAAATGGAACCTGCCTAGAGGCCCAATAACTAGATAAATAAACAGAATGTAATTTTCTCAAAAGTTCTTCTCAAAACTCCAGAGCCATCTCTCCAGCCCATAATTTTATTTCTTTCAAACATCCTTGCATCAAAATCTTTTGGGTTGTTTTGCCGGCCTAATTCGGGGAAGATGCACTTCTTCAAGAAAGAACTTGTCCCTTGGCCACAGGGAGTGCTGTCAGCCAGACAACCTCAAGTGTGGATGCCTCAGCTTCTGAGTCAGGGCCAGGCTCTTCCTTGGCAGCCCCTGACACCACCTGAGGCAGGGGTGGGGGTGGGACACTTCTATTGCCTTGCTCTTCAGTGGACTCCTCTGGTGGTGGGCGCTATCTGTTCTGGGGGCCCTCTTTGCTCTTGTCAGATCTTCGCTGTGTTTGAGGTTCTCCTGGCCCACCCGCACCCTTGCTTGCTTCCCACCTTTATCTTCGCAGTCACTGTCCCTGGATCCACCCCTTCCCTTCTAACTCCATCTGTGACTTTACTTTGTGGAGGACCCATCCAGTGCAGGGCATGAGTTGCCCTGCTTTCTTTGTCTCTCCTGGCCTCTGCTTCCTTTTCATTCAGACTTTATATTATTATTATTATTATTTTTTTTTTACTAGATTCTAAAAACAGTAGGAGCTGTTCTATGTAGAAATCCCATTTATCCTGCAAGGTGGCGTGGAGTCCTGGGAAGTTTTCCAAGAAGTTTCTTTAGTTTAATCAGTTCTAAGAGATATTTGATGGCTGCTTCTTGCCTAGGGTTCTCCCCAGGCACCGATATCACTGTAATACAGTTAATGTAAATGTGCTCTCACACCCTTCTAGTTCAGACTGTGGTTATCACCGCTCCCACACACTTCTGCTCTACTTACATGCTTGGGGTCCGGCCTCACATTTGAAAATGTATGTGCTAGGTAATGTGACTCACGGTTCCAATCCCAGCACTCAGGAGGCTGAGGCTGAAACAGAAAGATTGCATATTCAAAGCCAGCCTGGGCTACAACTGACCAACTGACAGGGCCGGAGAGATAACAGTTAAAAGCATAGACTGATCTTGCAGAGGACCTGAGTTCCGTTCTCAGCACCCACTTCAGGCAGCTTACAACTACCTTTAACTTCAGCTCTAAAGGACTCAACGCCCTCTTGTGGTTTCCATGGGCACTGCACTCAGGTACACAAACCTTTGCTTTGTGTGTGTGTGTGTGTGGCCATGCATGCGTGCGCATGTGTGTTTGTGCACATATAAACATAATTTAAAATAAAATAAAAACAAACTGAATTTGAGGCCAAGCCTGAACTATATAACAAAACCCTTAAAGTAAGTAAATAAAATACAATCAAATCATCTAGTGTTTTTATATATTTAGGGAAAGAGATGAAAAGGGTTTCTGCCAATCTTACCGTACCTTGCACTCACAGAATTAAAACCCAGGAACCTAATACATAATCATATATATATATGTGTATATGAATATATTATATTCATATATGTATATATAAACCATATATATGGTGTATAAATCTCAAATGAAGTCTCACTTGTGTCTTCTGTACTGGTACCACATAGAGCCAGTGAGGTGGCACGGTAAGTGTAGGTATAGTGGGAGCCAGACAGAGCCAAGGCTTTCTTGGAAGCCCTAATGAAAGGACAATTGGGGACATTGGTTCTGTGGCCTTGTCCAGAAGCAGACTTGGTAAGGCCCAGTCTAGGGCTAAAGCCTGGCTCTCAAAGGAATTAAGGCTTTGGTTCCTTGGAAGCCAGCTTTCCCTCCTGAACGGCTGTGGTTACCTATCCTGAGGCAGCTGTGTCGGAGGTAGTCTGTGTTTTCTTTGCCAACATTGTTTGGTTTAGCTTCCTGCTGACCTTGCCCATTCTCCCCCTGCAAACAGTGTATGAGACACTGTAGTTCGGGCTAGGCGTGGTCGCACATGCCTTTAATACCAGCACTTGTGATCATCCTGGTCTACATATCGAGTTCCAGGACAGCAAGAGCTACATAACAGAGAGAACCTGTCTCAAAACAAAACAAACTGACAAAAACAAGATGCTGTGCTTCTTAATAACTTGCTTGGCATAAATCATCAGCTTACACAAGACTTCCAGGCACCTTTATTCCTCATCTCCGATACGCCCACCTGACACCTCACCCGTATTCCTGTGGGTTCGGGCACAGGTGTTTGTTGCCAACCCTAACAGTCCGCATTCCATCCCCAGAGCCCTCATGGTAGAGGGAGACAATCAGCCTCCACACGTTGTCCTCTACCGTCCACGCAGGCGCTATGGCATGTGTGCCTCACAACACACATGCAAAGCAGGTAAACAAATAAAAAAAAAAAAACTCACATGGCACCATATATGTTTTTTTAAAAATCTCTATTTCAATATCAGTTAAATTTTAAATTTATATTTCCACACATGTTTGACTATGTCTATACAGTTTGTTGACTTGGTCATCTTATCTCTTTTTCAAATTCTTATTTGGTTGAGAAACACTGTAGTGTTCCGGGAAGCCACATGTTGGCACCACAGTTTCTCCTAATCAGGGCCCTGACCATAAAGAAAGGGACCTGAGGGCTCAGACGCGGACAGAAGCTGTGGCAGGACCTATCCGTTTCCCACTCGTCTCCCCAGCAACTTCCTCCTGACTGGTGAATCCACCCTTCACCAAGGACACTGGGTACTGCTGGTTAATACCCCTGCTTTCTTACTCCCGAGACAGGTTGTTTCTGAGGCAGATTTTGCACAGTTCCCTGCTGAGTTACCTTTTCTTTCTCTTCTCATTTCTCATTTCTCTTATCCAGTGTAACTGAGTCCCTCCAGAATGCTGGTTTAACTCGGGTCCTTGTCTTGGGGTTGGCTTCCGGTGTGTTCAGCAAAGGCTGCTTGTACCATAAGCATCTTAAGAAGTGGATTCTGAACCAGTGAGATGGCTTAGCAGGTTGAAATGCTTGCCACCAAGCCTGAAGACTTGAGTGTGGTCCCTAGGACCCACATGGTGAAAGGGAAGAACCAACTCTCACAAGCTGCCCACCTCCACACACAAACCGTGGCACATGTGCACATGAACACACAGAATAAATAAATGTAATTTTAAAAATCGTTAACGTGCCAGTCAGTGGTAGCACACACCTTTAGTCCCAGTACTTGGGAAGCAGAGGCAGGTGGATCCCTAAGTTTGAGGCCACAATGGTCTACAGAGTGTGTTCTAGGACAGCCAGGGATACACAAAGAAAACCTGTCTCCCTAAAAAAGATTTAAAAAAATATTTTTAAACATAGCCTGAGAGGTAGCTCAGTAATTAAGAACATTGACTGCTTTTCCAGAGGACCTGCGTCAGATTTCATAGATAGACAGATATAGATAGATAGATAGATAGATAGATAGATAGATAGATAGTGGCCCACAACTGTCTGGGATTCCAGTTCCAGGGGATCTAATACCCTCTTCTGGCTTCCTGACATGTGTGGTGCACAGATATATATGTATACAAAGTATCTATAATAAGAGATATTTTTTAAAATATTTCTTAAAGTAAGTCCTTAGGATACATTGAAGAATTGAATACATTGCCAGCCAAGGGCAGCAAGTTTCCCCTTAGCTCATGTGGTAGGGGCCCTGTAGCTGGTCTTTGCCACATCATGGGCTCCTCTTTTTCCCTACCCTTTATTCCCCTCCCCAGTTTCACCCCTATCACTAGATAGAGGAGAGAGAGAGAGAGAGAGAGAGAGAGAGAGAGAGAGAGAGACAACAGAGAGAGAGAGAAAGTCCTTAAATCTAATTTCTTTTTTTGCTTCCCATTTGAGCACAGCTATTAACAAACTGAAACCAACACCTCTGAATGACTAACTACCACCAACCCCACCTCTCGGGGCCCTAGCATTTATACCCTCTGAAAAGTCCCCAAAATTCCAAACATCACACAATCACAGAAACTGTCTGCAGCTGGCAAAACCACGCCTCTGCTAGAGTACGAGGCAGATCACAGTCAGCTGCTGCAAAGCAGTCCCATAGCCCCACACCTGGGGTGAAAATGAAAACGTATTTTTTTTTTATAATATTTCTGTGTTTTTAAAAAAGAAACCAAAATTCCAGAATTGTCACTACAGAACTCTATTCTAAGGACTCATGTGTTGTTAACTGGAGCTAAGATACAATCATAAGGAGGTATCGTGAGTTACATATTTCTGCATACAACTCTTTGCCAGAGAGCAGTAGGTCCCTTCCCTTGCCTGGAGGTCAGGTAGAGACCTCGCCTGATACCTGCTCTCCTCAGAACCTGCTGTTACCTCCTCTGTGCCATTAACACCATGACTAGGGTCAAATCTCAGAATGTTAGCCTTGAGAAATGCTATCTCTGACTGGGGAAATGTGATTCTTTAAAAAAAAAAAAAAAAAAATTCAGGCCCCAGTTAATATTCACTAAAAGAGAGATGGAGGGCATGGCTGGGAATGGACGTTGAGCCTGTTGAGTGGGGAAAGGGATGGAACAAAGAGATGGCAGAAGCATTATTGATGAGGAATCTGTCCTGGGCCTCAGCATTTACCTCTCTGGATAAGATACTTGCTGGAGTGGTTTCTGGTATTGGAGAGAAGACCATCAAAGTCTACCACAACACAGAGATCCCAGCACTAATTTAAGCTGAGACTCTCAGTAAATCATTGATGGGTATGGATAGCATTAGTAAGTGTAGCCAAAAAGGGAGAAGAAGTGCTGTATAGACAGCTCAGTGGCTAAGAGCACTTACTGCTTATTCAGAGGACCTGAGTTCTGTTCCTAATAACCATGTCAGGAAGTTCACATCTGCCTAGAACTCCAGCTTCAGGGGTTTCTGACAAGCTCTTCTAAACTCCACGGGTACCTGAATTTCACACACACACACACACACACACACACACACACACACTTGCGAGTGCAAACACACATGAAAGCACACACACATGCATATGCACACGTGTGCACAGACAAAGAAATAAATCAAATCCTCTCTCTCTCTCTCTCTCTCTCTCTCTCTCTCTCTCTCTCTCTCTCTCTCTCTCTCTCTCTCTCTGAGTACTCTATCCCACAGGAAGCAATATCAGGAACAGATACCACAGAAGGCTAGTGAAACAAGTTTAGCCGCTTTTGAGGAAGTGTTCCGAGAGCCTGGAACTTCCTTCTCGGAGGATGGGCATCCATGTGTTGGGAACTGGAGCGACAGAGCGTTGGGAAAACTGTAAAGTGGGTTCAGCTGCTGCCAAGGAAAGCGCTGCCGGTGCCAGGGTGAAGAAGTGTTGCCAGGGCGACGTTACAGGAACAGGAAGCCAATAGAAATAAGCAAGCCCCGTCTTCCTGATGCTGCTTTCCCAGCATCTGTCCTGAACTCTTTCCTGGCAGCGGACAGAGGAAGGCAACTGTGGTTTTTGGAGCCAGCGCCAGCATCGCATGCGGGCAGACACGGCATGGAGAGAAGGTGAATGTGACATAAAGAGGCAATCGCTGAGCTAACAGAAACACGGATTAACATAAATGAAGGGATGCACAAGCTTCCAGAGCTAGAGAATTCGGTTGAGAGGGTCAGAGAAGTGAGCCTGCTGGAAGGCAGACCCTGCTTAAAACCATAGGGCCCTTTGGGGGCTGAAGAGGTGGCTCCGCAGTGAAGGCCGCTGGGCTGCACTTCCAGAGGACCAGGCTTCAGCTCCCAGCACCAATCATATGTGACTCCAGTTCCAGGGAATTGACGCCCTCTCCTGGCCTCCACCATCATTGTATGTACAGGGTGCAAACACTCACAAAGCAGATGAAACACCCACACACATAAAATAAAATAAAATAAAATAAAATAAAATAAAATAAAATAAAATAAAATACAGAGGGCTGCCAGCTGTGTGCCTCCCTGATGTTTCTCTCATTGGAATAAACAGTAATGCGCCCCGGAGTCATCAGGAACTCACCAAGAAGCTCGCAGTGGCTGTCCATTCAAGGTAGGTGGACAGTAGGTGAGGTTGCTGCCGGAGCCAGGTAGTGGCGTTTAACACATCAGGAGCAATGTAGATGCCACCATCAGCAGTCAAGCCCAGTTGATCCCAGCTTTTTTGTACATGGGTCTGTGTGTCTGTCTGTACTGTCTTCATTTCCTCGTTGTTCCAGATAGGTTCCAGGTGTTAAGCCATGCTGGATGTGGTGCAGGAGATTGACTGATGGAAGAAAAGAGTTCTCTCTGCATTGTGGTCCCTCTCACAGGTCCTGAAGAATAATCTTTAGGGAAGATTCTCCCTACCTTCATCCCTCCTGGGAGGCAGAACTTCAAGCAGTTTGCCAATCAACTCATCAATTTTGTATAGAAAGAAAAGTAGAGTAAGGCCAGGGCTCTCAGGCAGTTTGATCAGTTTAGCTGATTTCTCAGGAACTTGTGAAGGGTGGGATTTTAAAGATTATACATAAGGACTAAAGAAGAAGCCCGTGGGCTGATCAGTACGCAGTGATACAGATGTGCGAAGCTCTGTCTTCTTTTACTGTCTGCCAGGGACCCTGTTAGCAAGCCCCAAACATCCAGATAGCTAGAATGGCTCATCCAATAAGCTTGCCTCTCTCCTCAAACATTTATGCCTGACTGGCTAAAGAACAAAAAGCCACAGTGGCAGGAATAGACGCCATGTGTGGTCCAGCAGTGTGGAATCTCTAGCACCAAAGCCAAGCTAGGTATTGCCATCAGGAAGTGTCCAATCTGTCAGAGCAGACACAGGTTGAGCTCTTGCCTTGACACTATTCCTCTTGGAGACGATCCAGCCACAGATTGTCTTGGGACCAGAGTACCCTGGAAGGACATTGACTCTTCCTGGATTTCATGGAATTGATCAATTAGGATACCTTCTGTATCCACACTGTCTTAGATCATGTTGGACTCTAAGATCCAAAACCAGGGGACGCGCTCCCCCAGAGACACTCACAGATGGGACTTGCTGCAATAACATGAGGTTTATTGATAAATTGATAAAAACCAGTGCACTGAGGTTCCCTTGTATGCCAGCAAGAAGAACCCCAAATTAAAGTTGGGAGCAGTTTTTATACCATATTCACAGATCTCATTAAGGCAGTTTTACCTCTTAATCAATAACTACAAAGGTGGACTTCAGCAGCCATTCCCAAGCTGGGTTTCCGTTCCCAGGCCTGGTTGCTAAGTAACTCAAATTTGCACCTTATCTTTTTACAACAAAGAAGGTCAGCTTAAGTAGCTTCTGTTTACCCAGGTTTTACTGTGTTAAGGGCTCATAAACTCTTACCTTGGGTCTTTCTCCCTGGAATGTTTGTTTGAGTCTTTGTACTGTGCTTCTCCCAGGATGTGTCCCTGGGGGAAGTTAATATTTGAGTTTAAAACCGAAATCGGAGCTTTTTATTAATCTTAAGTTTCTACAATCACACCACTCTCTGATAGTCCAACAGTATGTGGAATCCTCCAGAACATGACCATGGAAGAGGTGGGTACATGAATGACACTCATGTTTGTTGCAGTAAATCTCCAACCCAAATATGACTGGTTAAAGAAAACACAACTCAATAATTATGAATATAAGCTGCACATCTAGATTGGGCAGATTCACCACTTCACTACTCTATTCCCCAGCTATGAGACCCTTATAACTTGCGGGTTTTCCAAGCCACGCATTTGTCCTTCCACCTCCTGCTTCCCCGACGTCCTCCTCCATCATCCTCCACTGTCTTCTCTCTCCTCTCTCTCTGCTCTCTTCCCACCAACCTTTATTTCTCCCCCTCCCCTTCTTCTGCCCAATCACTGGCTCCAGCCTTTATTTTACAAATTAAGGTGGGCAGAAGGTTCACTAGATTCACCTGTGTAATGATTCACTCCTCCTCTACAACCTTACCCAGGAAAGGGCAATTAACATCAAAATACAAGGCCGGGCTATCCACAACATGCGTTATCTTACTATAAATCGCCAGCTGCCATCATAAACAAAACGAAATGTAGAAGTAAGCATTTGAAGGCAGCGGCTAAGGCACCGGCTAGAAAATGAGTGTAAGTTGTCCTTAATGTAATCTTTATCCCTTGAGCCAATAGCACCTTGGATGGGTTGAATCCCTATAATCTAAGTCTATGAACCAAGAGACCCCTGTCTCTTTTATTGTTAACGTCCCCCCCCTGATAATTCCTATCTCCAATGCTTTATAGTCTATGTCAGAATAAAGATCCTAGATCTCTTGAATAGAGAGAACACAGGAGGCCTGTTCACAGCTTAACTCAACTTAAAGTTGTATCTGTTCCCTGGTAGTGTGGGGCCTCTCACAGCCAGTAGACCCATGGGCAAACAAAGGCGCCTGCTATTGGCGTGATAAGTTACCTGTGCTGACCCAGGAGGGGAGAGAGAAGATGAGGTGCGTCATTACAGCCTAAGCAATGGGAGCTGGAGCTTGCCCCTACTCTCCCAATCCCCCCCCCACCCCCTTCTCTCTCCTTTCCTTTGCATCAGCTTCCCTAATGCTGAGATTGCAAATGTGTGATGGACACCTCAGTTCCTCTCCTTTGAATACATTTTGGATGGCCGCCACCACAGAGTTGTGCCGGCTGGTGCGTTTCCTATGGGAGAAGAGGAACCTGAGCATGTGCAAGAGGGGAAGCCATAACAAGGTCTGTCATTGGCCTGCCCTTGCTTCTCCAAGCTGCCAGTGTATCCCCAAGAGTGGCAACCCCTAGCACTACTGAGAAGCTAGCTGAAGTGTTGCTCAGTGGTGCCAAGGAATCAAACACCTTTGGAGAGCTGTCTCCACACTGCAGCAGCAAATGGATGGATGCCTCCAGCTCCTGCACCTTTCTGAGCAGATGACTCTGAGATAAGTGTTTTGTACCATTGCCCAGGGTTTCGTGCAGAGCAACCTCGTAGCTGTCCTCTGTGATAAAAAACGTGCCCACCTTGATTCCCACTTTCCTACTCCTGTTATTTGCACGCCCCAAACAAACCATATTTACTAGAGTACTGGAGTCATTCTTTCAAGCTCAGCTCTTGGAGGAAACCACACTAAGGCACACTGGTTTACAGAGAGAGAATACACTGCTATTTTTAAAGATTTCTTTCTGTTGTGTGTGATGTATATGTGTGTGGTGAGTGTGTGTTTGTGTGTGATGTGTGTGCGGTATGTGTGTATGTTTGTGTGATGTGTGTATGGTATGTGTGTATGTGTGTGGTATAGAATGTGTGTATGTTTGTGTGTAGTGTGTGTGGTATATGTGTGTATGTGTGTGGTATGGTGTGTGTGTGTACCTTCTCCTGGTGTATATAATATATGTGTAGTGTGAAATGTGTATGTGTGTTTGGTGTGTATGGTGTGTGGATGGTATGTGTGTGTATGGTGTGTGTGTGTGTGTGTGTATACCCTCTCCTGGTATGTGTGATGTATGTGTGGTGTGTGATGTGTATGTATGTTTAGTGTGTATGGTGGGGGGTATGTGTGTGTGTGGTGTGTGATGGGTGTGTGGTATGTTATGTATATATGGTTTATATGTGTGTGTAATGTGTGTGTATGGCATGGTGTGTATGTGTGTACCCTCTCCTGGTGTGTGTGATGTATGTGTGTATGTGATGTGTGTGTGGTGTGATATATATGTTGTGTGTATGTGGGTATGTGTGTATGTATGTTGTATGTGCATGTGATGTGGTATGTGTGATGTGGTGTGTGTATGTATACCCTCTCCTGGTGTGTGTGATGTATGTGTGTGTGATGTATGTGGTATGATATATATGGTATGTGTGGGGGTATGTGTGTATTTATGTTGTATGTGTGTTGTGTGTGTGTACTATCTCCTGGCATGTGTGATATATGTGTGGTGTGTGTTGGGTGTGTATCACCACTATGTATTGGGAGGTATGCATGTGTGTGTGTGGCATATGTTTGTGGGTGGTGTGTGTGTGTGTTTGGTGGGGATTATGTGTGTGTAGTGTGGATGGTGCATAGCAGTATCTGTGTGTGTGATGTATGTGTGGTGTGTTTTGGTATGTATGTTGTGGGGGGGTATCTGTGAATGTGGTGAATGTGTGTATGTGTGGTTGTGTGTTTGGTATGTATGATGTATGGGGGTATTTGTGTGTGTGTGTGGTGAATGTGTGTATGTGTGGTTGTGTGTTTGGTATGTATGGTGTATGGGGGTATTTGTGTGTGTGTGGTGTATGTGTGTATGTGTGGTTGTGTGTTTGGTATGTATGATGTATGGGGGTATTTGTGTGTGTGTGTGGTGAATGTGTGTATGTGTGGTTGTGTGTTTGGTATGTATGATGTATGGGGGTATTTGTGTGTGTGTGTGGTGAATGTGTGTATGTGTGGTTGTGTGTTTGGTATGTATGGTGTATGGGGGTATTTGTGTGTGTGTGGTGTATGTGTGTATGTGTGGTTGTGTGTTTGGTATGTATGGTGTGGGTGGAGTATGTGTGTGTGTGGTGTATGTGTGGTTGTGTGTTTGGTATGTATGGTGTGGGTGGAGTATGTGTGTGTGTGGTGTATGTGTGGTTGTGTGTTTGGTATATATGGTGTGGGTGGAGTATGTGTGTGTAGTGTGTGTATGTGTGTGGTGTGTGTGGTGTATGATTTATGTGTATGTGGTGCATGTGTATTATGTGTGATAAAAGATATATATAATACAAGTATTAGTCCTTCTGATAGTTGGAGTCCTGAATGTTTTAAATTTCCTCAGCTTTATCCTTGGCTTGTTTTCACACAGCAGCTCCTGCACATCAGAAGCTATTTTTAATTGGCAATTAGGAGATTATTAGTGAATTCGGCAGAGTCGCAGGCTGACACATGGCAGGGGAGGAGGTGCAGATGATTCTTTCAAGAATCTGGGCTAGAGAAAGACCAGCCTAGGGGTGGCAGCCGACGGGGGTGGGGGGTGGGGGGGTGGGCGGCATGGTGTGGGAACTGTGGAATGTCCTCTTGGGAGAAACTTGAGTATGTTTATAGGCTGAAGAAAAGCAGCCAATAGCAAGGAAGGAGGCAGAAAAGGAGTCAAGAAAGGGGTAATTGAAAGAGTCAGATCCCAGAGGTGCCCTGAGGGGATCAGACCGAGGCCTAAGTGGAGAAACTCCTTTTGAACCTCAGGCCAGCTTCACCCTCTGAGGCTGGGGGAAGTGTGTTGACTTCATCAGTAGGCTATTTCCACACTGCCTCATGACTCCCAGTACCCACAGTGTTTGTATAGAGACCTTGGAGGATCTGAGGGGGTCAGAAATGGAGAAGTCCCATGCAGGGGCTCTTACAGTAGGAGGTGAGGCCCCTCACTGAGAAGCAGCAGGGTGTCTCCCTGAGTCAGAAAGGTCAGGGTAAGGCTTTGGGTGACGAGGAGTGATGGAGTGGAAGCCCCACCTCAGAATTAACCCATAAGGAAGGCTTGGGAATGGGAGTCTTGCAAATGGAGTGGCTAGGCAGAGCGGACAGGAAACTTGGAGCTTGCTCCAGCAGCTTGGGGTAAAGAAGTTCTTCTATTGCCTACTGGGTTCACACAGGCCACTTCGCACCTCTGAGCAGTTTCCAGCCCTGTAATCACAGAGGAAAAGAAAATGTCAACTCTAGAGGGATGCTATGAGGTTTTCATAAAATAATGGGAGGAGGCACGTAGATCAGTGTGTAGTCCAAGTGGGTCACTCAGACCTTCTCCCTCCTCTTCCCCTGCCAATGGCCTGAGCCAGCATTACCAGGATGGAAAGAGGAGTGGGTGTTGGTACCTTGCATGAGTAGGTGCTGTTGCACATAACCACCTTAAACACAGCCGCCTCTCACTATTTGCGGTGTTGTGGTCTATAAAGTCACTGCAAGAACTGACTTTGCAAATTCTGAATCATTGCCCTGAGAGGAAACACGGGGTCAGATTCCTGCAAGTCCCTGAGTATACTTTCAGCCACTGATCAATAGGTAACTTCATTTTATGTGTGTTTCTGTTTAAAGACACTTTATTTAAACTATCCAGCGGTCCTTCAAGATCCCGAAAGACTCTACACACTAACCAAAATCCATGCGTGCTCAGATCCATGTGACATGGCATTGTATTGTACATAACCTATACACTCCTACCCATAGACTTAAATCACCAGTGGATTGCTTGTAGCGTTTTACATATGAAGGTGCTGCATAAATAGTTTTAGATAGCATTCCTAAGGAGAAAGTGACAATTTAAAAGTCTGTTCATGTTCCGTACAGAAGATTTTTTTCAACTATTTTTCATCTATAGTTGGTACCTAGGGTCTTAGTTTCCAGACCACAGATTTTAAGAGTAGGTGAATTTGCAAATATGAAACCCACCAGTAACAAGACCCAAGTAAATCTTTAGTTTGCTGAGTATAAAGAAAGTAGAGCCACATAGGGTAGACGTTAAAATCCCTCAAAATTCAGCCCACAGCTAAGCACACTTAGAATTGCTGCGTGGCTCTGCAGAACTTTCGGTCTGAAATTCATGTATAATTCTGCATGTGCTCATGTCTAAGTGTCGTGTATATTTTTTTTTCACTCAACAGAAATTCTTGGAGAGTTCCCTCTTCTAAAAATCCTGATGTTATTTCTTAGAGTAGTAAGTGTTTCTCAGAAACAGGTGGCTGGCACAGTAATCAGGATCTCTGTCTTAGCTCCAACTACTCATTCACGTCCTGATATGCTTACTGATGTGTAAGCAGTTCATTCACGTCCATGTTGGGGGCAGTTCATTCACATCTATGTTAGGAGACAGTTCATTCAAGTCCATGTGGGGGGGGGGCAGTTCACTCCACACAGTCATTCAGGAGCCCAGGTTCCTTCCATACCTTTGCTCTGTTAGCCCCTTATTATTGAAGCTGGATCCCTGGCACATCTCTGTTCCAACTCAAGGGAACACACCTTATGAAAGAGCAAAAGCTCATTGCCTTAAAGCCTGTTTCTACTTACAATCCACTGGGAAGAGCTTAGTTACCAAAGCCACACTCAGCTGTGAGAGAAGCTAGGAAGCCTAGAGTAGCAAAGTGGCTACTCTACCAGAGAGACCAGCTACTCTAGCAGAACGGCTACTCTAGCAGAGAGACTGCTCTTCCAGTTGCTTCTTTACTATCATCAACAAACAGAAGGAAGGCTTAGAGATTCCACTCCATTTCCATTTTCTGTACTTTCGGGCCTTCCTTTGTAAAATTGGGATTGTGATCTAAACTGGTGAAGACTGCTTTGGGACTCACATCCAATAATGCACTGTGTAAGCATAAGAATGTCTTCTTGTTCTTCCAGTGAGTCTGAAAACTGCATAGTGTATTTCAGCTCCTAGTAAAAGACCTGCCTGTATCAGTAAATACACACTAAACATCAAGGCCTGTCTGATACATCACCAAGCCTTTTTTATCATTATTTTTCATTTTTTTCTTCAATTACTTCAATAATTTAGACTCTGCTCTGTTTGGGAAAACACACTGGGGAAATATGTGTTGATGCACCAGTCATGATTCTTTAGGTTTCCAAGTGACAATCTGGCACTATGAAACTTGCTTATGCAATAAGATAGACCATCTTACATATCCAAAAGTTCAGGCTCTGAACCAAAGTTTCCTCTTCCCCTCGGGCACCGGCTGCATGTTCAGACTAAGCACAGCATGGCTGCTCTAAATGCCAAAGCATGCTTCCAGAAGTCTCCTCTCTCCTTAGTCTTTCTGTCTGTTTTTTTTCCAAGTCAGACACCACCAATCCATTACCGACAAGAGGGATGCAACCATCATGATTTGGATTAGATACAATTCTCTCCTGGGGCTGGGTGGGTCTGCCTTCCTATGATCATACTGGAAAGAGAGTCACTTGAACAGAATCCAGGCTCTGGATGTAAGGAATGGCTGTCACATGAGAGCCAACCTATCTCTTGTGGTAGTGAAACAGGAGCCAGGTAAGGGTGATGGAGAGCGTATACACTGAATGAAACATTTCTTTCTTAAATTGTACTTCAATAAAGTTTAGCTCTGGAGAAGACACTTCTGGAAGAGGCCAGTGCTGAGGAGCCACCCTGATGCAGAGTTATTTCCTCTGGATGAAACAAGTGTTTCAGAAGGAAAGTGCCTAAGACTCCAAGAGGAAACACAAAGGCTGAAGAACCTCAGGCCATTACAAGATGCACTGAGCCCCTCCCCTAAGGAGAAGGGACCATCAGGCATGCAGAACCACCTGCAAGCAGTACAGGGAATCCTACACATGCGACTTTCATCATCTGTCACCCATGCTGGGGTGGGATCCTTTGAGTCACCCATGTTCCTTTAACTAACCCCAATAAACCGACTGGTTCACTATGCCGTGGGTGCCCTGTCTGGAGTGAATATACCTTTGTTCGTATCACCGCAGGAAAAGTGATGCAACATGCTCTCAGTATGTCCTCTCCATCACCCCCTTTCATCCACCACTAACTTTCATAGTGTCTATGTATTGTTTAATCTGATGGTCTTATCCTGGTTGACAATCATGGTCCAAACTGACCTCTTGCAGGTACTAAGACGGCAACCACCTCCCTGGGGCCTAGCCTTTCCTTCCGCCTGCAAGCCTCAGCTTTGCTGCTGCTGCTCACCTGTGCCCAGCACTGCAGGCACGTGAAGGGTCCCCATCCTTCGCTGCACTGGTGATGGAATGGGCATCCTGCTCGCCAAGAGACCCAAACCAAGACAGGTCATTTTTCTGTTTGAGAGCCCAACACCTTCAAGAAATTCTTCTCTAAGACACCCATGCCTTTCACCTTCCCCAAACTTCTTCCTCAGCACACCTCCACCAGCTTGCAGGTCCCATGTGCCTCCCTTTCATGCTAGATCTTGGAAAGAGAGTCACTTGAACTCTCTCTCTTGAGAGTCACTTGAGTTCTTTCTCTCTCTCTCTCTCTCTCTCTCTCTCTCTCACACACACACACACACACACACACACACACACACCACCATCATCATCATCATCTAGAAATCCCTTTTCTTCTCTCCATCTGGCACAGATGACATGGTCTCCCAGTATACATTTTTCTTACTCCATCTACACACACACACACACACACACACACACAGAGCAATGCAGAAACATTTGATGAATGGCAAGAACCCTTGAGGCCAGACGTTAGCCAGGGTTCTCTGCACAGACTTCTACTAAGAGCACTCCTTAGAAAGCGAAAAGGAAATAGAACCTGAAGGTTTAGGAGAGTGGACGGTCTGAATTTAGCCTACGCCACCAGGACAAGTCTCTAATTTTATCACTACAGTCTATGCAAACGTTATATTCTATGCAGACTGCACAGCAACGTCTTAATACTCAGTTATTATTTTCCTTAGTTCTTCAAAATGATCATCCAGAGAGATGCTTCTTACTTAGGCGCTGTCCTCCCACTTTTTCTGCATTAGCTGTCCTCTCGTCCCCTGCCGCCAGGACCCTAAGCAAACCTGACAGCTGTGCAGACCCAGAAGAAACAGCTGTTTTTCACGTCCCTGGGAGTCAGGAGCACAGTGGCGACGAGGCGGGGTCTGGAGGCCCCTCCCCTCCCCCCGCCTGTCGCGGGGGCGGAGCGGCTCGGGTCCCGCCCGCGGAGGCGGAGAGGGAGCCGGGGCACCGGGCAGTTCGGCTTGGCTGGTTCCGGGTTGAGAGGCTGCTCTGGACCGAAGCGGTGGCCGCTGAGCTGGTGCGGGTAAGGGGCCGCGCGGGGCCGGGATCTGCGGCCAGGGTCGGGCAGCTGAGCGGGCCGGCACCCCTCCTCTGCTCTGCCGGGCAAAGCCGCGGTGCGGCTCGGTCTGGCTGCTCTGTCCCGCAGAATTCCCCATCCCCAGCTCGACCCCCTCCCAAAGCTGTCCGGGTCCCGGGATTCCAGCCCCACTGTGGCCTCCGCCCCTCTTCGGGATCTCCTCCTCGTAGCATCTATCCCTTGGGACTGTCTGGTCCTCTAGATCCTCCTCGCTTGGAGCCCCTTCCTTGGGACTCCCTCGGCCTCTCTCCTCCAGCGCCCATCGCTGGTGGCCACCTAGGTCCTAGGAACCGAGCGGTGCTCGCATCCCGGGTGGCACCCACTAGGCACCGAGCCCTCGCGCCTCCGGCGTCGCAGACAGCTCCCCCCGGGCTCCCCGGCGCCTGTCGCCCGTGCCCCCGTGGGCCTGGCCCCCGGGTTCCGCCCCCAATCGCTCCGCGCCGGCCGCCGGCCTCCCGGGCTCCGCTCCGCACCGCCCCCGGCGCCATGGCGTGCAGCCTCAAGGACGAGCTGCTGTGCTCCATCTGCCTGAGCATCTACCAGGACCCAGTGAGCCTGGGCTGCGAGCACTACTTCTGCCGCCGCTGCATCACCGAGCACTGGGTGCGGCAGGAGGCTCAGGGCGCCCGCGACTGCCCAGAGTGCCGGCGCACGTTCGCCGAGCCCGCGCTCGCGCCCAGCCTCAAGCTGGCCAACATCGTGGAGCGCTACAGCGCCTTCCCGCTGGACGCCATCCTCAACGCGCGCCGAGCCGCGCGACCCTGCCAGGCTCACGACAAGGTCAAGCTCTTCTGCCTCACGGACCGCGCACTGCTCTGCTTCTTCTGTGACGAGCCCGCGCTGCACGAGCAACACCAGGTCACTGGCATCGACGATGCCTTCGAGGAGTTGCAGGTGAGAAGCAGACAGGAGGGAGGCGGTGGGGGGGGAGATGGGGGGGAGGCGTAGGTGGGGTCAGGATTCTAATAGGGGCAAGGGCCCCAATCCGACTTAATGCCAAAGGGGCGGGGCTCCGGTGAGAGGCGGGGCCCTTGGGCATCTCTGTGTCAAATGGGCTTGAGAGAGATCTGGATGGGAGACAGATCTAGGTGGGATAGGATGATGGAGAGAGGGAGCCACAGCTGGACCAGATGCTGGCTGAGGCAGAATGGGAGACATCAGTCCTTCTGGCCTTCTGGGCAAGGGAAGGACCACTATCAAAGCTAACCTGGAAGTCTGAGTAGGGGGTGTGGCAGGGGTGAGCTGTTCTAAATGCAGCCACAGAATTCTGGCATGTTTGGGGCATTGTGGGAAGTGGCTTGCTGCGCCAGGTGTTCATGGAGATCTAGAGTGAGGACGGGACCTCAGCTGTACCGTGCAAGTGAGGGTTAAGCTTAAGACATGCAAACTGTTCAGAGGGCAGCTTTGGATGTCAAGATTAGAACAAGGTATGTGAGGGTCTAAGGTTGGCATCGAGTTCAGATATACCAAGAACCTTTTTTGGATTTAAACCAGGGTAGGGGCCAATTGAGAGTGGAACCAGGAATTAAAGATTCAAGATTTGGAGAATTAGACTCAAAGGTGATTGGAGGAGGTAAAGACAGGCCTCTAGGTGTCCCCAAGGCTTCTTGATGACCCCTCTTGTCCTCTACACCAGAATCTTTGAGTACTCAGTTGAACACAGCCTTTAACTGCAGCTAGTCTCCCCTAAACCTTTCCATTGTTATTGACAAGAGGCCAAGACCCTGGTCAATGTCTTTAATACTCCAAGGTCCACTCAAACATTTTCCCTTAAAAGTCTTCCTCAAGATCCATTGTTGCGCGAGTGCGTGTGCGTGTGCATGTGCGTGTGTGTGTGTGTGTGTGTGTGTGTGTGTGTGTGTGCTTCTATAGAGAGAAACGCATATATAGATGCTAAGAACTACATTTTCCTGGATGTCCTCTATATAAGATAGTATTGGTATCAATAATCAATTATTTGACTGTGAGTCACCAATGTGGGTGCCGGGAACCAGACCCAGGTCCTCTGCAAGAGCAAGAGCCCTTAGCTGCTGAGGGTGCTGGTGTGGCAGCCTCGGGTGTGGGCTCTAAGGGGAAGCATTCCAAGATCAGCTTTATTTGGATAATACAGCATATCTTCCATATTCTCCCCATGAGAGAATTATCAGTTACACATTCACCTGCTACAGGCTTGGAGAGGTCTCGATGGAAGAACACCCACTAACGTCTATTTAATGATTCTCAGGCTTCTCTGAATCCTTTTCTCAAGCCGACCAATTTCAATCCAGTGGTTTTCTTCCCTGACTTTGGGTAGAAAAATACCTCAAGATAGCAACAGCTTTTTCTTTGGCACGTTTAGTGCCTCCAAACCCTGCACAGGCTTAGCCCATAGGAACTATCAATAAAACTTGAATGAATGAATGAATGAATGAATGACCAAACTTAGGGTCTAAGTTCACCCCAACTAGAAGATTCAAAAGTGGAAGATGTTTTTACTTTAAAAAAAAAAAATGTTGAATAGGGTTGCAATAGAGTCCCTAACCTGTAAGTAGTGAGCTCTCTAGATCTTAAGTATCTCAAACACCTGCTTTCCTGTCTGAACTTGATGAGGCTGACCTGGGAAGAACTTATTTGAAGTGTCTAGCTAGGGTGAGAGCACCAGCAACTCATGTTCTCATCCTTCCTCCTCCTGAGATCCTCCGAGAACTCCTGTGCCCTGCCGGCTAGCCCCTCCTCTCTCACCTGAGGAAGAGACTTGCCTCGATGTCCCCTTTGGACTTAGGCAGGTGCTGGCAGAGAAACTTGCCTCACCTTGGGGAGGCTATACTGAGAGGTGGGGTTCAGGCCATGTTCCACCCCCATCTGCCTCTCCTGCCTCCTGGGAAAGCCGGCTCATTAGCTGCTGGGAATGAGACAACCTCCACCCTCAAGGTCTGCCTCCCCTGGGAGCTAGTGGCTGCTGGAGCCTGTGCTGGGGCCCCTATCCTGGGGAATGACGGAGAAGCTGCCAGAGCTTGGGAAATCATCTGGTGTGGAGGCCACTTGACAGATGGAGAACTGTAGAGCGGGGGAGGGGACTTGCCTGAGGTCTTGAAGGCAGAGGAGTCCAGGCTCATACACAGCTGAGGTCTCCAGGTTCCCTACCCAGAATTAGGCCTGCAGCTTGTACCTTTATTCTAAAGCTTGGAGGCTACAGACTGCAAAGATTAGTAGCTTTGTCTTTATCAGCAGGCTGCTCCACCCTGGCCCTGCCATCTGCTGGCTGTGTGACCTTAGGGAAACGACTTGCTACCTCTGAGCCTCTGGCCTCTTGACCTGCTGTGGAGAACTGCTCTGTGCCCTAGACGCTGGTGGGCAGAGGGTATGCACTCTGGTGTGCTGCAGGAGTTCAGTCAAGTCACCTCAGTTGTCTGAGTCTCCCTGCGTCACCAATTACATTCCCAGGAAAGGTGACATAAGGATTGGATTAATAGTTCTTGATCCAAAGCGCCTAGAACTGTGGCTGGCACAGTCAGCAGCAACCATAACTTTTAGACATCTGTGTTTATTCTAATAACTATGTTTACATAGAAAGTGGGACAATATGACACAAAAAAGCCGAATACTCCTCATCCTACCTGTGGCTAAGCATGACTAGAATCACTGTATAGTTGGTGTGTGTGTGTGTGTGTATGCACACGTGCACGTGCATGCCCCACCCCAACTACTGCTGAACACCTGGACCACAGAGCAAGGAGAAGGGAGGATTCCATCTCCAAAGAGTTTGGGGTTCACGAGCCAAGGGCTGCCCCCAGCTGGCCTTGTAATGCCTCGCATAATCTTCATAGCACCTGCTGTAGGGACTGTTGAGATTTATTTTCTTGTAAATGGAGGCAGGCTCACAAAGCTAAGTGATAGTGGGTGTCATGATCAGGACTTGGGACCAGTCCAACTTGGGCCACATGCAGCCTCTCTGGTGCCTCTGAAGGCCATTCCCTGGCCTCCCTTTTATCATCCAGAATTGTCTCCTACCCACCCCGCCTGGTTTTTGTGTCAAGAGCACTTAGCAGAAGACCAGACTAGGGGCACAGTCTGTTGGTACCAGCTGACGCCGCAAGGGCAGGTGGCTGGGATGTCACTCTGATCAAGCAGAGCATCCGGCTCCCTAGCCATCTCAAGTTCCTGACCCCCAGAGAGAGGATCCGATTCATCTGAGCCTCCCTTTCCAGGCCTCATGTGATCACTGGAGCTTTTTCTAAGGCGTGCCTCGGTGCCAACAAAGGCATCAGGGCTGGGCCTTGGATGGGAGCCTGACAGGCTGGGCACAGGGACGAGAGCCACGGAGGCAGCCCCAGGAGGGGAGAGTAGGGTTGGGGATGGTAGGGCTCAAATCTTTGCCCTGACTTTTCCTGCAGGGTGAAAGGCATGGGCTTTCCTGAGCCCTCTTCCTGATCTAAGAAATGAGAGCCAGAGCAAGGCTGTTCACCTTCCATGAAAGAGAGAGAGTCGCTCCCATCCCGATGGGTACCCTGGTCAGACAGATGGGTGAATGTCTCTGTCCCGGGGAAATGGCGCTCTGCAGTCATGTTTCCTAGGGAAGGGCAGGCTTCTGTGAACATAGCAGCCTGTAAGAGTGTGAGCTGACTGCATGCTTCTCCTTGAAGGTGTCTGTGCAGCCAGGAATGCCTCATCCAGATGCACAGAGCACAGGTCACAGTGGAGACAGCTAGGGGTTGAAGTTGAGGGCCCCCAAAAAATGTCATTTTCTGAAACAAATCGATCTGATGATAAGGCCGACAGTGACAAAATGCCACCTCTGAAAAGCAGAGTGAATTACCTGGTACTGTGTGATGGGCACAGTCCCTTGAGACAGCCCTTCCTAGCCCTATGCCCTGAGAGGGTCAAGGAACAGCCATACTATTCAGACACTCCCTGAGGCTGGGAGCCTGGGACCTTGTCTGAGTCCTCCCTACAAACAGGGGGAAGAGCTGGAAGCTCCCTTCATCAGCCCTCACCATTGCCTCCAGGAGCAACCAAAGGCATTAGAGCTTCAGACACCCTCTGGACCACTCTCCCTACTTTATATTGGAAGCCAGGCTTGGCAGAGCTTTGTGCCCAGTCTGTCCACGGCCATGGCCTGGCTGACCACCTCACCTTGAGCTCCACCGGACACAGGGTGGGTACGGAGGATTTGGAGGTGGGGTTGTTTTGTCCTGGCCTCACACCTATGTGCCTGCTGAGGGTTGGTCCTGTGTTGAACTCAGGACGAAGCTATGCGATCCTGGCCCTACCATGGTTCAGGGAGTAAGGCCCCCACGTGGATAGGTAGCTGTTTGCAACATCTATCCAAACTCACTAAAGTGATCCAGGCCAGGACAGAGAGCGCATGAGCAGAGGAAAGGAGCATGTCCACAGCCACTACATGGGGCCCGGAGCGCTGTGAAGGGACCGGGCACACACTCTCTCTCCTCTTCCTTCTCTCTTAATACTGACAACTACTACCTCATTTACAAATGAGGAAACTGAGACACAGAATCTCTACTTAGATGACACAACCAGGAAGTCAACTGGAACTTGGATTGGGGTCATGAATATGGACAGGGGCACAGATGTGTGGACACGCAGACAGATGAGCAGTTGTTGGGGACGAGCGTAAAGATGGGAAAGCAGATTAACTTGATTTAGATGGGCTCTGGGTATGGATGTGGCACAGGGGTGGGCAGGCTTCAAGGATTAGATGTTGATTCCGAAGATGCTGAGGAACCAGGGACCGGTGTGAGCAAACCAGTGTGGCCTGTCAATTATATACCCGGAGTGGTGTGCATGTCCTTCTGTGGGAGGACCTCGGACAAGGAAGCAGCTGTATTGTGAAGGCTTGGCCTCAAAACAGTGGTGCCAGGGAAGCACTCATGTCTTCCAGGAGGAGGGAGCACCCAGGTGAGGGACGGGAGGAAGGAAGAAGGAAGGAAACAAGTCCACCCTGGGTAAGAAAAGGCAAACAGTGCCAGGATTATGACTCGGGGTTCTCACTTGGAGGTTAGAATCCATGCAGATGAGAAGAATCCCTGAGGCCAGAGTCAAGATGGCGTCTATAGCATCTTCCCCGGGGGTCAGGAAGAGGGACAACCTCATAGCAGAGGTGTCTGGGCCTCCCATAATCACTGCCTCTGTACTGATCCTTCCACATAGATGGAGAACCCCAGGGCCTCGCAGCTGATAGAATTGTACAGCTGTGTGCATATGTGGTCCTATAAGGAGCCCCTCCATTCACTCTCCTGCCATGACCCAGCTCTGATGGGCGCTGAGGAGTCCAACTTTCCCCAGCTGGCATCCAAGGCCTCCAGTCCAGCCCAGCCAGCCCTACCCAGCCTTTCCAGTTTCTGACTCTACCCACTTGTCACCTGCCTGACTCTGGCCACTTCCTGCCTGACCAGTCCTTACCACTTGGGATGTCCAGAGGAGCCTTGTCACCTGCCTTCTGTGCCCTTCCATCAGAAATGAAGTCAAACCCCAGTGTTCTCTGTGGTCCAAGGTCCGGTTTCTCTTGGTCTTAGGATGGCTTATCACGTAACTTTTCCTGGTGATTCTGGACAGAGGGAGCAATGGAAAACCAGAGAAGTGCCTGCACCCAGGTCCAGCTTAGTGAACCAACCAGTCTACTAGGGTTCCTTATAGGGGACTGGGTGAGAGGTTGCTTATAGAAACATGGGAGCTCTCAGAGCCCCATCATGGAAAAAAACACTTTAGCATAGGTGACAAATCACACAAATGGCTTGTGGCTCTCCCCGTTTAGTTAATCTCTCACCTCCTGTATACTCTCAAGGCTGTGACTGGATTCATCCAGCAGGGGAAGCAGTCGGTATTGGGTGGCCAGAATCTCAGGTGAGCTTCTGATGACCCCTCTCCCGCTTTTGGGAGGGACTGCTAACCTCCCAAACTTGAGCAGGTAGTCACAGCTACTCTGCTGAGACAGTGGTGGCCGTGTCATGCCTGGAGGACAGAGCTCCACAGCTATGACAGTCGCACCCACCTTAGATTGAGCTCACCCTGTGCAGCGTGTCATGATAGAAATCTCTATGTTTAATGGTCCCAGCACCTCTCTGAACCCTATGCTGTTACAGACTCAAGTTACAGGTTGGAGACCCAAGATCAATGAAGGTGCTACTGACATTGCCAAGTGGTGACGGTGGCACTGGATGCCAGGGAGACCCCATGTGAGCCCTGTTCCCCCTGACACCCATTTGAGGTTTGGCCTCTACAATTAGCTGCAGACTATTAGAAGTTTAGTGACTGTCTCTCTGATCAGGATGATCACACAAACCTGATACCCAGAGGGTACTTAGAATTTGTTGCTGTTGAATAAAGGGAGCAGAGAGCTCATGGGGTCTTGAACATGTTTTGGGGGTCACCCAGGACCTTGTCTCTGTCACTTAATAGCTTTGCAACCCCTTGAGGCAGCTATGCTCCCCCTGTTTTTCCTCTGCAGCTGCTCTGTCACCTAGGAGTTTATTGGCAGTTTCCTGTTTGCTAACTGGCCTCTCAACTAGGAGTGCGTTCTCTGGCTTACTCTCTCCCCTGGCAAGCTGTATGGCCATGGGCCAGTCAGTCCCTTCCCTTAGATTTACTTCCTGTCCTGGCGATAGCAGGGGTTGGAGCAGATGGTCCCTCCCACCCCTTCCTGTTTCTGCCATCTCAGGAAGCAGGGAGGGGCAGCCTGGGCACAGCGTGGAACCAGAACATGAAACAATTGATAGGAGCCTCGGATAGGACACAGTGACAGCATCCCAGGCACCCTGTGAGTGCCAGGTTATGTGCCCCTGAGGTCTAAATACATCATACTATTATCACCTCAATTCACTGTCCCCTCCCTAGGACCTAGGATTTATCCCCATTTTGTAGATGAAGGCCCTGAGGCTCAGAGAGGTGAGATGACACTGTGGGGACACACAAGCTAGCGGGTGACTAAGCCAACTTTCTCACCCAAATCTGTCTGATCCTAGGCTGGAGAAGACGGAGGAGTGGGAAATGAAACACGGCTCCCTTCTGTGCCCTGCACCCACCCCGTGGGCTCCGGGGTTTGGGCTTCCTGGACTCAGTTTCCAGGGCTGTATATTGGGTGGGCCCAGCGCTGGGTCCTCCTAGGCTGTTCTTCCTATCTTTCTATCTCTTTTCAATGTCATAGCTGGCTCCTCCCATCCTAGCATCAGGGAGCTCAGACCGTTCCAAGGTCCTGGTCTCTGGGCAGGTTCACTGTGCAAAAGTCAGAAGCTAGGCATGCCTGGCCCTGTCCTGGGTACCAAGGATGAGAAGAGTTCCAGGACATGGTCCCTGCCCTCAAGAGCCAAAGATCTAGTAAGGGAGACTGGCGGGTAACCTTACATTTGGAATACAGTGTGTTGAGCTTGGGAATCTGGTTCAGGTAGTAGGGTGCTCATCTAGCCTGAAGCTCTGGGTTCGATTCCCAGCATCACATAGCCTGGGGGTGGGGTTGCACACCTTTGGGAGAAGCAGAAATCCAAGGTTATTTTCTGCTCCATAGTGATTTCCAGGCTAACCTGGGCTATCTGAGAGCCTGTCTCTGAGGGGGAAAATCTATTTTCAACCACAGTGCAAGGCTGGGCCCTACACAGAGGAATGTCCGATGGCAGGGAAGAGTTGGGAAGCTGGGCTCTCAGGACAGGTGACCTCTGAGTCATATGAGTACCCTGAACAGAGGCCACACTGAGCAAGGGCTGGGAGGCAAGCACTGCACAATGCTTAATGCTGTCCAGTAGAACGTTCTGGAACACTGGTCTGCGTCTGTGCTGCCTGGTGCTATAGCTGCCAGTCCTGAGTGGATATTGAGTCCTTGAGATGGGATGAGATCAGTATAGTCATGAAATTGAATTTTCCACTTCATTTCATTTTGACCCATTGCAGTGTAAATAGCCACATGGAGTTGGTGGCTGTCATACTGAACAAACAGCACAGGTATAGACAGAGATGGCAAAAGACGGTGGGGGAGGTGTGGAAGGCCTTGAATGCTGCCCCAAGGCCTTGTGCCCTTCTTTCCAGACCCTCAAGAAATCTTGGGGGTTGGGAGAAACCTTTGATATCCACTGAAGACACTGTGGGAAGCATAGGGAGGGCACAGATGGCCTGGTCCTGAGACTGGAGTTTTCAAAAGGAGAATGAAGGCCAGACTAAGAGCTGTGGGTGTGGAGACAGGACCAGACTCCACGGCCTGAGAGCTGACTGGTCAGGTTCAGAGATGAGTCCCAGGGTTCTAGACAGGATGGCACCAGTGGGTACTCTTCACCAGACAGAACTACACCAGACAGAACTACCTGTTCTCAGTAAGGAAGGGCATGTCTGAGGTTACACCAGATAGAACTACCTGCTCTCAGAAAGGGCATCGGAGGTCTCCAACACTATCTCTAAAACCACTGTGTTGAGTTTGTCCAGGTCTCGCTCCCCAGTTCACCCAGCCCCTTATATCTCTCTTTACAGCCCTGACAATGCCATAAACATCCTAGAAGGCCTTGCTGTGTATGTGTAGAGAGGTGAAGAGTTTTCACTGCCCCCTGGATATCCAGGGGGGATTCCTGGATATAGAAGGAAGAGAAAACCACTTTTCCTCAGATCCTGGGACCAAAATCAGTGAGGAGTGTGTCCATGTTCCCAGGATGTTCCTAACAAAGTGAGACACGGGGTTTCCAGGGCCTTAGAGGACTCATGGGGACCACCATGGGGGAGAATGTAGTACTAGCCATCTCTCCAAACATCTACCTCTTGATCAAATGAATTTCCAAGCTAGATTAGAACCCAGGCTGTCAGGGGCCGAAAGAGCCACACTCTGCACTTCGGTGAAGTGGGCCTGCCTATCGAGAATTTGGGGACTCGGGTGGGGGAGGGGTGTAGGAATGCCCCTCAGCTGTTAGTACTTACTGCAGGCTGGGGCTCTGGAGTTCAGTGAGGGTGGATTTCCCTCTCCTGAAGAACAAGCCTACCTGAGAGGACTCAAGGCTCTGGTGTGCAGGGGACATGGAACTGGCTCCTGGTTTTCACATCCCTGTCAATGCTCATCCAAGAATCTTACACTGGTGGCTTGAGATCTACTCTGAGGACACCGTAGGAATTAGCTAGCAGTGTTAGGGCTGACTGACCTGCCTGCCTTCTCTTCTTTCCTTCTTTCTTCTCTCCTCCCTCCTTCCCTCCTTCCCTCCCTCCCTCCCTCCCTTCCTTCCTTCTTTCTTTCCTTTGTTCCTTCTTTCCTTCCTTCCTTTCTTCGCTCCTTCCTCTCCTTATCCCTCCCTCCCTTCATTCATTCATTCATTCATTCATTTTCTTTCTTCCTTCCTCCTTTCCTTTTTTCCTTCCTTCCTCCTTTCCTTCTTCCCTCCCTCCCTTCCTCCTTCCCTCCCTTCTTGCTTTCCTTCCTTCCTCCCTCCCTCTCTTCCTTCCTTCCTCCTTTCATCTTTCTTTTGTCTTTCTTCCTCCCTCACTCCCTTCATTACTTCCTTTCTCCCTCCCTCTTACCCCCACCCGGGAAGTGGTCTGGTGATGATGTGCCTGCCTGCTTTCCACGTGTGACGTTTGTCTCTGCTGTTGTCTCTGTTGAGATGGCTGCTAGTGCCCCCCCCCCATGTCTGTCTAAGCATTCTACTCTCATAAAACCTGCCACCTCCATTTTGTTCGAACCCCTGTTTCCATGACCACAGCATCCAGGGTGGTCTGCCTATTGCACACTCTGTCATCTTTTCCGAAGTGTGGACCACGTTGGTCATTCCCTTGCTCTTTGCTTACTTCTCCAGTTTATTATCCATCTTTCCCACTGGCCTGGAAGATCCCCCTGGGCAGAAACTGCCTGTCTCATTCTCTGTTGTATCTTCAGGGCCTCAGTGGTGCCTGTTTCATTGTAGCTGCTCAATAAACACTTGATAAATGAATGAGGGATAGTAAGCAGGTGATTCTGTGTTCTCTGCCCCTCCCTTTTTGTGTTAACACAGCCATTACTTCCTGTCAGTGCTGAGGCTGTAGAATGACTTGGCCCAGTCATTTGCCGAGGACCCCCCCCCCCCCCACCCAGCGCGCTCTGACAAGATGGATAAGTAAGAGAGAGATAAAAATAGGAACCAGCCTGGCAGTGGTGGCTCACACCTTCAATCCCAGCACTCGGGAGGCAGAAGCAGGTGGTAGCCAGGGTAGCTAGGACGACACAGAGGAGCCCTGTCTTGAAAAAAAAAAAAAACAAAAAACCAAAACCAATTTAAAAAAAAAAAAAAAAAAAGGAACCTGTATTTCAGCCTGTCTGACACCACTTGGCCTAAGCCAACTAGGGTCCCTAGGACTTGCTCAGGGTCTCTTTTCTTGGAATTTCACTCACACAGCCCTTTCTCGGAGCCCCAACAAGTACCAGACAGGCAGTAGGTGCAGATCGTAGAGGGAGGTGGAACAGCAAACCATGAAGAACCCGAAGGCTCATGTGAGGAAGGAGGAGGACAGACAGGAGGACACTTCCCTATGATACTGAGCCTCCTTGGTAAGTGCAGAAGCTGGCTCTGTTGGGGACCATCCAGCCCCACCCCCATTTATGTATTTGACAAACAAATACACCTGCCATGTGCTAGTACCACTCTGGATGAACACTGAGGATGCAGGAAGAGGTAACAGCAAACAAGCTACACAGAATTCCCACCCAGTGAGCCAGTGAGGGGCAACACACACACACACACACACACACACACACACACACACCATTGGCAAGTATGGCCCTTCTGTCATGAAAAGGTACAGCAAAGACCCTCCAAGGTTATGGGGGTGTCTGTCTGGTGTCAGTCAGGACCCCAGTTGATCAGTGAAGGATACTAAGCCTGAGCAAACAGTACGTCCGGAGGCTGGAGGCATGAGATTGCAACATGCTTGCTGAACTTCTACGCCTGTCTCATCCCCCACCTCCACCTCCACCCCCACCCCCATTCCCAGCCCCATCTTCATCCCCACTGCCAAAATAATGTCCCAAGTTTTGAGTCAGCTCTGGATGAAGGAGGGGTGCCATTTTGGCTGGGTGTGAGAAGGGAGGGCAGTGGAGATTGGGGAGAGTCAGGTAGGGGGAGCTGCAGAATTGAAGCAGATACCAAATACCTCAGTGGTCAACATAAATGATGCCCAATGCAACATTTTCTTCAATAAAAATTAATGCCAGAGAAATCTATAAAGAACAAATTTTCAGTTAAATTTAAACAAGGCCATCACAAGTAAGCCAAATGGAGCTCTAGACAGGAAAAATAGCAATACTGAGCCTCGCTTGGGTCAAAGAGGGAGGCAGTTGGTTTCGTGTGTGTGTGTGTGTGTGTGTGTGTGTGTGTGTGTGTGTCCTCTCTCTCTCTCTCTCTCTCTCTCTCTCTCTCTCTCTCTCACACACACACACACACACACACACAAAACTTCACCTGTCAGTGCTTGGCAGCAATCTACTCTTTAAAAAAAAAAAGTTTATCTTTGTTTTTTTTTTTTTTTTTTTTTTTGATTTATTTATTTCTATTTTATGTGTGTGAATGTTTGCCTGGATGCATGTCTGAGCACAACATGCATGTGTGGTGGCCAGAGGCCAAAAGAGGACGTCTCATTCCAGACACTGAAGTTGCAGACTTGCAAGCCATTTTGGGGATGCTTGAAGTGAGCCTGGCTCCTCTACAAGAGCTATCGGTGCTCTTCACAGCTGAGCCATCTCTGCAGCCCAGCCATGTGTTGTTGTTCTGTTCTGTTTTGTTTTGTTTTGTTTTGTTTTGAAACAAGATATCTCATTGGGACCTAAGGCTTGCCAACTAGGTTAGACTAGCTGGCCAGTGAGCCCCAGAAATCCTCTTGTCCCGTTCCTAGTGCTGGGGTCACACATACAAGCGTATGCTACCACAAGCAGCTTTATACAGCAGTGCTGGGGGTCGAACTCCAGGCCTCATGGTATCGTGGCAAGCACCTCACTGACCGAGCCACCTCCCAGCCCGGAGTCCTGTTTTCATTTCTAGAGGCGATACCTTGCCTGTCTGGATTTGTTACAGTAAATCGCCTTAGGTGTCATCACTGAAGAAAATATGAAACCTGGCTTTCAGCTTGTAGGCTCCAGCTCACCAAGCCAGCCCTGACCGGCACATGGTGGCTGTGTGTTTGGGGCTAGGTTCTTGACCTCTTTGTACCCCTTTTTCTGTTTGAAAAGGGGGGGGGTAGCAATAGTACTCCAGGAAGACTCCCACGACCTCGTACCAGCAGAAGGCTGGGAGCAGAGCCCAGCCAGGTGAGCAGACTGTAGGCAGTGAGTCTGTGCTGCTGCAGCCTGGGCTTCCATCAGAGTGCCACACAGATGCCAGCCAGTGACTAAGGAGCAGGCTGAGGGAGTGTGTGCAGAGGTCATTTGACATCAGGGGGACCAGAGAGTGAGGCCTGGTAACTCAAGACTGTAGCCCTAAGTACTTATGAAAGTAAGGCAGAAGGCTTGCTGCAAGCAAGCTTGAGGCCAACCTGGGCTATATAGTGAGTTCCGAGCCAGCTTAGTCTACAGAATGAAACCCTATTTCAAAACAAAAAGAGGCCTAGGATATGGGTCAGTGGCAAAGTGCTCTCTCTTGGATTTAGGAAACTCAAGAGGATATGGTGGATGAGCTGTAAGGAGAGATGAGAATTGGGGTTGGGGGTCAAGGGCAGGATAGGCCCCAGCTGCCAACAGAAGACTGCCCTGGCTGGTTGTGGCCTGCTCCCCCATGCAGGCCCTGTGTGTATTTCAGAGAGAACTGAAGGAGCAGCTTCAGGCCCTTCAGGACAGCGAGCGGGAGCACACGGAAGCACTGCAGCTCCTCAAGCGGCAGCTGGCAGAGACCAAGGTGAGCCTGACCCCGTGTGGGAGTGGGGCGGGCAGTGGTGGGGTAGGGCTCTGAAGGATGCATCCTCCAGCCTCTGAGGAAACCTGGCTTCTGGGTGCATAATTGTGGTGGGAGAGAGGCAGGGTGGGTAGGAGCAGAGCTTCTGAGAAAGTGAATGGGACCCACCCCCAATGTCACAAGTAATGCCCGAGTGAGGCCATTTCTCTTCAACTTTGACAGAAGTTGTGGTGGGACCAGGGACCTTCTGAAGACTTCTGGCTGTCTGAGGGGCTGAGCACATCTACCTGGTCTCTTTTGTTCTTCCTGTCCCTTCCTCCCTCACTGCCCAGCAGCCAACTGTGGCATGTCTCCTCCAAGCCATGACTGATGGCATCTCCCCTCTTAGACTCAAGCACAGAGATAAGGACTCTGGAGCCAGGTGTCATGAGACACACCTGTAACTCAGCACTAAGAAGGCTACCCCAGGAGAGTGTTGAGTCTCAGGCCAGCCTGGGCTACATGGCAAGACCTTATCTCAAGATATTGAGGGAACCTGATTCTAACTGAGAAGTAGGGAAAAATTCTGTTCCATGGTCTCTGGCTGCAGTGATGGCAAAGAGCCTTTTATCCCAAACCCCAGAGTTCTCACGTCCAGGCCTAACACTGACCCTGTGACATTGAGCAAAGCATATTCCCAACCTTCCTGTCCGAACAGTGGGGACTCTGAACAGTTCAATCTAGAGCATCGGGCTGGAAGGAGAGCTTCACATACAGGAGGATGCTGGGAAATGACTTTAGGCTGACCCTGCTCTACAAGATGAAAGGCGGTGCAGCTGGAGCAGAGCCTTGGGGTCACCTGGCCTGGAGACGCCATTGGTAACCTCCATCTGTGAATCAGCTGTGGCCACCAACCCACAGCGTGGTCTTGGGAGGGTCATGACAAACATTTCTTCAGGACATTCCGGAGGGCCTCTGAGCAGGACCCCTCAGTGAGAGAGAGATGAGAGACAGCCACGGGGTTGTGACCTCAATGTCTCTCCTCTTAGTTTCTCTGCCCAGCGACTCCACACTGCTCCCATGAGGAGACACAGAGGGGACCCTGTCTGAATGGGCCTGTTCTTCCCTACGGCTGCGCTTCCCTTGTTCACCCCTCTTCTCCCCCCACATTCCTTCTCCTCCACTGACCTCCTGCCCGCCTTTCCTGTCCATCTGTGTGCTGCTGGGGGCCCCGCCCCCCTTCACTTTCCCCAGCCTGGCTTCCTGTCTGGACCGGGTATATTTATATAAGAAATGCTGATGGAGGTTTTGAGGCCATATTTCACCTGGTGTCTGACTGGCTTTGCTGCTGCGCCTGCCTGCCCTCCAATGGCCTCGCCTGGGGGCCTGTCTGCTCTCCCTCCTCCAACCGTGTTTTCCTTGGTAGGCTCTGAGATGACATGTTCTTGGCAGAGTGTTTCTGAAATGGCCACAGCTGCCCCAGACCCAGTGTGTGTCTGGGAATGTGGTAAACTGGGCTGCCTTCTCCACCAAGGAGCTGAATGACAGCCTAAGTTCAATCCCTGGGACCCCCAAGATGAAAAGAATCATGAGAACTAGACTCCCCAGACCTAGCGCAGTGCCTGACCTATAGTAAGTAGTTGTCCTATAGTAAGCATATAGGTGTCCTATAGTAAGCAAGCTGAGTTTAAAAGTAACAATAATAATAAAACACCTTTGGAAATAGAAAAATGTGATCCCAATTTTATCAGTGAGGAACTTTCAGCCGGGAGAGGCTGACAGACAGGCCTGAGCCCCCAGTCCCTCCCTGCAGCTTGTTTTAGTGACAAGATGTATGAGGTTGTGAAGAGTTTGGAACGATCCAGTATGGTTGTATACAGAGCTCCTGGGCTCTGATACGTCCCTTCCTGGTGCCCTCTCTCTGCCTCTCATCCTCTCTCATCCTGGGGATGCTGGATTCATAGACAGGAAGTGTAGTCTGCCCCCAGCTTTGTGATGCAATCTTAAGCAAGTCCCTCCATCCCTGTCCCCTCCGTCACTCCCGCTGCTCCTGACCTCCAGGCTATACCAGGCCTGGGGATGTACATGGGGACAGGGAACATGCCATTCCTACCTAAGAAGGGCTTGTGCAAGGGCTAGAGGGACATATTGTGGGGGAGATAGCAGAGAAGAGTCCTGACCTGCCTAACACCTGGAAAAGTGAAACAAAGTCTCTAGGGTCGGGGCAACTCTCCCCTGACTAGGTCTTGGGCAGACACAGACACAGAAATAAAGACTAACCAAGACCATCAGCAGCCACTGGGCGAATAATGCCGCAAAACAGGTTAGCAGGAGCCAGACAGACAGAGTAGCCCTGAAACCTGGAGGCCCTGGAAGACTGCTCCAGAGGATTCAGGGAGGTGGAGCCCATTCTCCCTGAAGTGCAGCTTCACCTTCTCTGGCTTCACCCTACTCTGGCAGCCTGTGTCTCCATCCCCAGCTCCTCAGTCTACTCCTTCTTTGTCTTCCTGGCGTGTTGGGTGGGCATGCGCAGGGAGGCTGGCCCACTGCCAGCTGTTCTTCCTGCAGGCCAGCAGCCACCACAGGAGAGAACAGGCCCTAATTGAGCCTTTGTGGAGCCTCCCACAGAGCCCCAGGCACTGAGCACAGTGGGGTCTCTGACTCTATGAACTGCCAGCCAGAGGCCCACAAAGTGAAATTGCAGAGGCAGGCCCCACATTGTGGCTACATCCTGTGTCGCCTGAGTATCTGTGTTCCTCAAGCTGCCCCCTCTGCCTCCCCACCCCCATCCCCAGCCGACACTCCTCCCATCCCAAGAGCCCAATCAGAAGCTACCTCTCCATGGGTATGCCTGTTAGAGACCACATCAGCTTTCCCTCTGCTTGCCCAGGGTCCATCTGATAAACATCTCTACCACTCCCCTGCAATGTGGCTTTTGTAACCCCTCTCACAGATAGGGAAACTGGGCAACACCGAGCTCAGGTAGTTGAGCCCACTAAAGCTAGAGACCCAGTCCCTCCTGTGCCTCCTCTTGGGCCTAAGGGAAGAGAGTGTCTCTAGGTGTGTGCAGACCTCCCTTGACAGTGTGGCTTTGTTCCTACAGTGAGGATTTTGGGGGAAGCTGGATGGGCAAGTCCCTCCTGTGCCTGTTTACAAGGGTCCCTGACCTCCAAGATCCCCTTTGTCATCCTTTAGAACCTATAGCTGCACTGTTTAAATGACAGACCACTAAGTCCCAGGTTGGACATGTAGGCATCCCCCCACCTAGCTTTCCCATCCCTCCTTCCTTCATGCCAAGAATCTGGGCAGAACCATCCACTCATGCACTTCACAGCCTCAATGGCCCTGCTGTGCCTTCGAGTGTCTCTCCTGATGGACCCCTTGGCACAATGAGCCCTTCTGTCCTGTGCAGGTCCCATCTCATCTCCTTGCTTATTATCTGTGTGCCATTCCCTGCCCAGCAAGCCTCCCCTCCCTCATCTTTGTGTTAAGGCTTCCGCCTCCCAATGGCAACTGGACACAGTAAGGTTCACACTGGGTCCCACCTAGACTTTCCCATAACCCCTGACAGTTGTTCCCCCACCCAACAGTCCTCTACCAAGAGCCTGCGGACCACCATCGGGGAGGCCTTTGAGCGACTGCACCGGCTACTGAGAGAGCGACAGAAGGCCATGCTGGAGGAGCTGGAGGCAGACACCGCCCGCACACTGACTGACATTGAGCAGAAGGTCCAGCGTTACAGCCAGCAACTGCGAAAGGTGCAAGAGGGGGCCCAGATCCTGCAGGAGCGGCTGGCCGAGACTGACAGGCACACTTTCCTTGCCGGAGTGGCCTCTCTGTCTGAAAGGTAAGTGCCACCTGCCTGCAGTCTTCTCCAAGCGCCTCTCCCAACCCAACCGAGGCAGTGAGGGATCTCAGGGAGATGGGGGTGTCGGCAGGTAATTCATTAATCACCATCATTTATAACAATCTCGTATACATGTAATGGAGCCGGGCCTAAAGGTCCTCCATATTGGTATTCTTGTGTGTATAATATATTCTGATCGAGGCGTGGTGAGTGACACCTATAATCACAACCCTGACAATGTTAAGGCAGGAGGTTTGTCACAAGTTCGAGGCCAGCCTGGGCTACATAGTGAGTTCCAGCTACATAGTAAAATCATATCTCAGAAGAATATATGTGTATATATTCTGTCTATGTTATAACAGCATAAACAATATTTCATGATGTTTATAGTCATTTAGCACACTTTTGTATTATATGCCACTTATACTTTATGCTGTTTTGTTTTGGGGAGATGGGGTGTACACAGTCATGTGTACAAAAGCCAGAGGACAAACTCAACTGTCATTCTTCAGGTGTCCTCCACCTTGAGTTTTTTTTTGGGGGGGGGAAGGAGAATGGGAAGAGTTTGAGACAAAGATTCTCTGTAAAGCCCTGCCATTCTACAACTCACTCTGTAGACCAGGCTGTCCTCAAACTCAGAGATCTGCCTGTTTCTGCCTACCAAGTGCTGGGATTAAAGGTCCATACCACACAGCACACACCATCACAGCCAGGTCGCCTTGGTTTTTGTTTGTTTGGTTGGTTTTGTTTGTTTGTTTTAGACTTCTATTTCGTGTGTGTGTGTGTGTGTGTGTGTGTGTGTGTGTGCGTGCGTATCACAAATGTATGGATGCAGTGGGCACTCATAACCACTGATGTGTCTCTTCAGCCCCGACCTTGTCTTTTGAGATGAGGCCTCTCACTGACCTGTAACCCTCTAAGCAGGCTAAGACTGGCTGGCCAGCGAGCCTCAAAAGAATCCTCTTGACTCTACCTCCCCAGTGCTGGGATTTCAAGTGTGCACTCTCACTCACACCTGTATTTGTTTTAATGTGGGTCATGGGGATCGAACTTAGGACCTCATGCTTGCAAGGCAGGCACTTTAGGAACTGAGCCATCTCCTCAGCCCCTTATTTACAACAATACGGATACTATGTATCATTCTGTATACACATTATATTACCCTAACCTTCTGAGCCTTATGCAAGGAGTTAGAATACTGTCATCTTCATTTCACAAGTATAGAATCTGAGGCTCAGAGATTAGATCAGTTGCTCAAGGCTATTTGGGCTGGCAGCAAAGCCAGGGGTCAAGCCCAGGCTTCTCAAAGTTCCCATTCATGGCTTCCCTGAGTATTGGCTTGCTGGAGATCAACACTTACCACTAAGGTCATATGTTTGATGTTGGCCCTGAGCCAGCCTTTGAGCTAAGCGTTTTTTTTGTCCAATACTCCATGCAGTCTTATTAAGGCAGGGTCTAGCACAGAACCCCTTTGCACTTGACTTTGGACGGAAGCCTGAGAAAGGATCGTGCAGTACCCGTTTTACAGAGGAGCAAACAAACCGAAGGTAACAGAAAGATCACAAGAGGGAGAAGCCTGCACTTGTATCTTGGTCCCACAGACATGTCACTCATGGCCACACCCTGGAGGTGGGTACCAGACCCCATAAAGCCTTCTCTCCCGCTGTCCTTCCAGACTCAAGGGGAAGATCCATGAGACCAACCTAACGTACGAAGACTTCCCAACCTCCAAGTACACAGGCCCCCTGCAGTACACCATCTGGAAGTCTCTTTTCCAGGACATCCACCCAGGTGAGACTCTGCCTGTCCTCTTGGCGAGACAGGGAGAAGTATGGTTTGCCACCTGGGTCCCTGTGTGACAGGTGGCAGAGCGGGAAGTGAGCAGAGTGCCGGCTCATGTTCTGTCCTGTTCCTTACATGTCACCATGACCCACTCGGGTTCCGGGATACTTACCACAGTCATCCACATGTCACATGTGTAGAATTAGAGGCTCAGAGCTAGAGCAATGGCAGGATGGGCCATCTGCTGTGCCCCCAAAGCCTATACAGAGCTCCCCGAGGGCCCAGAAAACCATCTCCTAGATGTTCCATTGCTGTGCCTGCTCCCCAAGTGGAGGGACAGCTGTTCCCTGTCCTGACGCAGGAGTCAGAGTCCATCCACCTGGATGGATTTATTATTTTATCCTATAGTGAATGTCCCTCAGTTTCGAGAGTCAAGAGACAGACAAGTGAGCAGCCCTTGACGGTCTAACAGGATAAGCGCTCTGCACATATCATAGAAGCCTGGAACATGGCGGCAGCAGTGGCGGGAACAGTGTTTAGGGGGAGAGAGGAAGGGGAGACTGATTAGAAGTTCCAAAGGGAGCATGGGTCACCTCAGGATGTCCCCAGTTGAGCACCAGCAGGGATGGAGAGGGCCTAGTACAATCTTGCAAGGTATAGATGCTGGATCACAGGGCTTCTTCTAGAGAGCTGGGGCTTCTCCTGCAGAGCTGGGGCTTCTGCCGAGCTTGGCTCTCCTGCAGGTTGCAGGCCTCATCTGATATACCACCCCTGCTGTCCTAGAGTCGAGGGTGGCCCTTAATTCAGTGCCTAACAATGGGTGGGGGAAGGAACAATTTCTAACAAATTCAATTGCTCTCCTGGGGTGTGCCCCCCACCCCACTCCCCACCTCTAAGGGAATTTCAAAACAGAGCCATGTGCGGGTGAAGCAGTATACCTGAAGAGAGACAAGGACCACAAGATCTTTTTCTCTCCTCCCCTGGGACCCAGGGACACCCCTCGAGTAGGTGGTCTAGAAGCTTTCTGCCTTGCTGTCACCTGCTCCATTCCTGTCATAGGTGCCTCACCCCATCAGCCAAAGCCCTCCAAGACATCACACTCAGCTGTACTGAGCCTTCTTCAGGCTGGGAGTGAGCTAAATTCTCTGTCCTCTGCACATTTGTCTGGGGACCTTGGCACCATCGTCAATATTTGACGACCAAAACCCACTCTCCTTTGTAGTTTTGATTTTAAACACCTCTTCTGAACTGCCACCATCTTGGTTTCCTGGTCCCAGTGCCTGACACAGTCTGTGTGGGCTCACTCTCTCTGGACTCAGAGCTTTAAGGGCCCAGAGGCTGGGTTCAACTTATCCCTAACAGCTGGCAATCCATGTTTGTTCATGAAGGACTTATAAGGATGGATGTTAGACCCAGGTCTACCTATAGAATAGTGCCTAGCATTTACAGTAGGCACTCTATAAGTGCTGCATAAAGGGCCTTGCTGCAGGTCCTTAGAGACTCCCCTTTCTCCTCTAGGCCAGTTCCATCCTCTGAATAACAGGGATGCTAGTCTTCCTTTTTTGCCTCCGTCACAAGAGAACAAATGATTGTTCCAAGCAGGGTAGACCTCCCTCTGTACCACTGACCAAGAAGCTCCTGCTGGAGGCTCTGTCCTACCCACAGGAGGCTAGCAGCATCCTCAGCCTCTGTTCAGGAGATGACACTGTCCCTTCCCCTCTGTGACAGCAACCCAAAGTGTCTCTGGCCATGGTAAGACTTCTTTTGAAAACAAAATTGCCCTCAGTTGAGACCACAGGCCCTGAGAACACTGCCTGCCAAGGACTGAGGGGACAGGTGTGTGACCTGAGCATTCGCCCTGAGTAAATGCCCCTGAGATTTCGGACAACAGTGACCTGGTTGGCTGGGCCCCTTTCTTTGTCTGCAGGACCTATGAAGTCACTCCGGCTGGGCTCCTCCGAGTGAGCACTAAGCCTTTTATGTCCAGATGGGAGGGCTGCTCTCCCCCAGGGACCTAGCTGTGGCTTCCTGCCTACCCCTCCCTTACAGCCCAACCTGCCCATTGGGTCACCTGAGAACCCCATTGAACACCTGTCCCCTACTCTGGAGCTTCCATGCTTCACCCCCTCCAGCCCCCCAGCCCTTCACCCACCATCTCCTCTGCCAAGCCAGCCTAATTACCCCCTCCCTGGTGCAAACTCCCAGTGAGCCAGGCAGCCCATTGTCCCAAGGACACCAGACACCTCCTCTCCCTCCTCAGCCTCCCGGGCCTTGTCTGGCCTCTCCCCCACTGCTCCTCATCTGGATTCAATCATTTTGAATGCCAGAATGTTCCCCGCCCCACTGTACGACCCAAGGCAAAGCTGACCCTCAGCTGAACCTCAGTTTTCTCACCTAAACCTTAGGGATGGTCCCAGCTGTTGCCCAGGGTAGATAAGGGAGTGAGCCGGTTTCTTTGTAAAGGTGATCCGTCACTTAGTAAGCAAGTTTTACTCTTTGTTAGTATGTATCATTGGACAACCCCCCCCCCCCAGCTGGTCAGACTTTCTGGGGCCACATGATGGGAAGACTCAGCTCATGTTGCAACTCACTTTTCATGCCAAGTAGAATCTGAGCAAGCCACTTACCTCAGAGAGCCTCAGTTTCCCCTTCTGAAAAAGGGCAACAATCATTGTGCCCTGGGATTGCTGTGGTGCTCTCTGTAAGGCAATGCCTATTCTGTGTAGAAACTCTGAAGGGAAGCTTAGAGTTCTGAGGGCCTGAGGAAGTGGAAAGCCGGTGGGAACAGATTTCTTTTTTTAAGGCCTGGCTTGGGGTGGGGGTGAAACCAGGCGTATTTCCTGTCCCATCATACCCCTGCTATACAGGAGAACAAAGAGTGTTCTGGGCTGGGCGCCTGGACGGTCTTTCTCTGCTGCTTGGGTGATAGTTGAAGAAGAACAGAAAACATTCTCATGGAGTCTGAAAATCTGTGACCCTTCCTGGGTGCTTTTTGACCCAAGGCCTTAGAGAGGTTTCAGAGACTCAGGACACACCTGGAGAGGAGACAGGCCTCAGGCCCAGCCTTTTGTTTATAAATCAAGAATGTCAGAATGTCACAGCTAGAGGTGAACTCTGACCTGAGTGAGCCTGGGGAAAGACTTTGGTTCCACTGGGTCTCGCCACTCTCCTGAGGGTACAGGCTTCTTAACTGGAGTAGGGGGAAGGGGAGCTGCCACACCAGGGTGCCCCTTGGGTCCCTAACTGCTCCCTCTGAAGGCCACTGCTTCTGCCAGCTTCAGGGAGAGACCTTTGAGATCTGGATATCGGACCCTCTGTTAAGATGAGATGAGAGAGCTTCTTGTAGACTCACAATCTCTGGAGTGCAAAAGACACCCAGAGTCAGGCCATGCCTCTATCCTAGAGAAAATGCCAGGCTCAACCATAACCCTAGCCCCAAGGAGCTGACCCCATCTTTGGAGAATCAGGGCCTGTGCAGAGGATGGATGCTTCTGCCCTCCTATAGGCAGGGCTCAGCGGCGTCAGATTTTCCTCTGCCCACAGGCTCCTCATTGTCACACTGGTCTCAGAATCACCAGGAGCCCAACCCACTCAGCAGTGGCTCCAGAAGGGGCCCACAATGGCCTACACAGACTTAAGAGCCAGGCTGAGTCAGGCAGCTTGCCAGTATCCCCCTGACCGTTCCTTGACCCTTGGGGTCTCCCCACTACCGATCTCCTTATACCTAGGATATGGCAGCCTCATGTTCCCTATTGCTGGTGTTTTCCCACCCACACATCTGCTCCACCCCATGGATCCCACCACCTGTAGTGTAAACAATACAGCATCTGTACCTAATTAGTTACACACACACACACACACACACACACACACACACACGTCCTTCGAGTCTTTCCTTTTACTGTGGGAGTTCTTCACACGGCACAGGGCAGGAGCTTTCTTGTTCTTACCAACTGCCCAGGGACTGACAGAACACAGGCAAAAGTTCATGTGTGTGTCCCTTAACCTCCCCATTCACATCCCCAGACAAAGGATTATCCCATGGGCCCCTCTAGACCCAGGGCTCCTAGTTTCCACACAGCTCTCTGCCCTCTGAGGAAGGGTGAGATGCAGAAGTGAATTGCCCGTGACCCAGCTCATAGAAGAAGTCCCACAAACGTCAACAAGCAGCCTGTTCAGGCTGCACCAGAAACATGATGCCGAACCGGCTGTGGCTGCCTAGTGGGACAGCCTCAGGCGCTGGGGCATCTTATTTCTCTGTGTACGCACAGCCTTCAGAGGCGTGGTGTGGACTGAGGAGTAACAATGGTCCTGGTCTAGAGCCATCGTGTCCCTGCTCTAATGAGAAGGAAAGAGCAGAGGAGCTAGGAAACATCCTTGGCTCTAAGGAACTGTAGCCATCAGCCATCGCTTCCTCTTGCTCTCCCTCCTCTCTGTCATGCTCTGGCCTGGAAAGACTCATCTAAGCTGAGAAGTTGCCAATCCCAGGTTCCCTCCGTTCCTGGAGGGGGTTATCAGAGTAAGCAGGAAGAATAAACCAGAGGTCTTGACAAGAGTTCAGGAGACTGTCAAATCAGACCTGCTGAGCCGGTATGGCCAGCTCAGAACCAGGTGAGCCAACCTGCACCACCGGCTCAGCACTGAGTACATGTGAGTGCCCAGAAGCCTGCCCATCCTGGGCTCCATGCTGGCCACTGAACTCTCAAGGAGGAGCTGAGGTCACTGCAACCCAGGCCTTGGCCTTGGGTGCACAGCTGGTAAGAAGTGTGGTCAGAGGGCCGTGCCCCGTTGTGTAGGAGAGCATCACAGAGAGAGCGCAGGAGTTCCAGAGGCTAAGGGAGGAATCCTCCAGCATGAAGGCTCCCAAAGGGTGGGCCTCTGAAAGAGCCTCTTTGGGTGATCTCTGCGGCAGAGAGGATGTAGGGCAGGTGGAGATGGGGTGGACGGCATGAGCAAAGGGGTTAAGCCTGAATGAAGAGGGGTGGGCTGTGGCCAGGTAGCAGGTGGCCTTGAGTAGTTCCAGCTCTGCCAGCATCTTTTGACCTAAGCTCAGTCGGGCTCCTGAGGGTCTCAATTTTCCTATCTGTCAAATGGGAAGAGTATAGTAAGATTAGAGATTTCCAACCTTTGGGAACATTTTGTCTATTTTTTTAATAACAAAATTTAAAATCTCAGATCACACCTATAACCTTCTTTAATATATGTGTATGTACAATAAGGTCCATGTGTGTTCGTAACAACTGACCACGATATAAAGGGAAAATAGAAGCAGATTGTAGCTAGACTTCTTTGGGGACAGCACCTCATGCAGCAGAGCCTGGCCTCGAGTTCACTATGGAATAGAAGATGACCTTGAATTTCTGGTCCTCTTGCCTCCACCTCCAGAGTGCTTCAATTACAGGAATATACCACCAGGCCCAGTTTTATGAGGTGCTGGGAATCAAACCTGCAGCTTTGGGCATGCCAGGCAAGAACTTAGCCAACTGAAACTACATCCACAGTTCATAATTAAATATTTTGAAGTCTGGTCTGTAGATGTTCATGCAAATTACACTAGAAAATATAACAACACAACCAGGTGCTCATATTGTAACTGAAACACCACTCCGGAGATTGTCTGTGTCAATGGTGTCACCCTTAGAGACATATTTTCCTGAAGAGCAAGTGACTCTTAGTTCTAAACAATAACAATAAAACGTAGACTCCCCTGATTTGATCGCTGCGTTCCAGAACCCTCAATGTGTTTTAAAATTAGAAGAAAAAAAAAATGGTCTCACGTTTTTTTATACATAACTACGGAGGTAGGCTGTACTTTTGGATCATCATAAAAAGATTTCTGGACCACCTGCCTGTCTTGCAGAACACTTGGAATTCAGTGGTGGGTGTGAGCAGTCCTTCCTGAAGCAAGCTGACCCCAGCTCACTTGGGAACTCTCCATTCCACCGGGTTTAGATAGGCACAGTTCCAGATTGTCCTCTAGGGGGCAGTATCATCTGGTTAATCTTCACACTCCCTCCCAGTTCTGAAACTCCTTTAATTCTGGACCTCCTCTGCTCTTTGCACTGGAAATCATCCAGTGACCATGTAGCCATCAGTTAACACCCCTGCAGCCTGGTGCAAAGATGGCAGGCTGTTCCGTTTTGCAGAGGAGAAAGAAACAGACAAGAGGGAAGGCTTATATTCAGGGTCACAGAGTAGGTCAGTAGCCCCCTGGACACCAGCTAGGACCCTCTCCCCAGGAATAGTGGATAGTGGGTCAACAGCCTTCTCTCTACTGATCTCTCCTTCCTCCTGTCTCTCCCATCTAGTGCCAGCTGCCCTGACCCTGGACCCAGGCACTGCCCACCAGCGCCTGATCCTGTCGGATGACTGCACCATCGTGGCCTACGGGAACCTACACCCACAACCACTGCAGGACTCACCGAAGCGCTTTGACGTGGAGGTGTCAGTGCTGGGCTCTGAAGCCTTCAGCAGCGGTGTCCACTACTGGGAGGTGGTGGTGGCAGAGAAGACCCAGTGGGTGATTGGGCTGGCTCACGAGGCTGCTAGTCGCAAAGGCAGCATCCAGATCCAGCCTAGCCGTGGCTTCTACTGCATTGTTATGCACGACGGCAACCAGTACAGTGCCTGCACAGAGCCCTGGACGAGGCTCAACGTCCGTGACAAGCTTGACAAGGTGGGTGTCTTCCTGGACTATGACCAGGGCCTCCTCATCTTCTACAATGCCGATGACATGTCCTGGCTCTACACCTTCCGAGAGAAGTTCCCTGGCAAGCTCTGCTCCTACTTCAGCCCCGGCCAGAGCCACGCCAATGGCAAGAACGTCCAGCCACTTCGGATCAACACCGTCCGCATCTAGTCTGGGCAGAGGGAGACCAAAGCCTACTGGGGCTATGACCACCAGCAAGAGCCTTGCCTGACAGACGGAGGGCCTGTACTACTCAGGCCCGCCGTGGCCACCCTGAGACCTCAGGCCAATTGTTTCTCTCCCAGGCTCCTCTTTCCTGTCTGTGGGCTGGAGATTGTGCTCTGTGGTTGATATCCTGTACCTCTGATCTTAATGGGATATGACATGGCTTCTCCCCAGGGCAGCCCTTACCCAACCCTTCATCCCCATTCTCCCAGGGACAGAAAATCTCCCTCCTCCTGCCCAGCTAACCTAGCATCATGACAGATCAGATGTGATCAGTAGCTAGCAGCCCAAAAGGTATACAGAATCCTCTTATGCTTATGGCCTAAGAGTTGACTCACCCTTGACCAGGAAAGTTCTGGTCCATTTTACTCTTGATCTAAGTCCACAGAGGACACAGGCAGAAGCTGGTTCTGGGATTATTTGAGGGTCATCCTCTCCTGCCACCTGTGCACCAAGCCAAAAGCTGTGGCTTTCCTCCTCTCTCACTAATCTGCCAGTCACACAAGATGGACAGCCCACACCATGCCACTACCTTCTAGCCCATGGATTCTGAGGCAGGGTGAGGACTACAGACCCTAGAAGCCAATATAGAACACTGTCAGGACAGAGCACCAGTGGATGATCCACGTCCCCAACGGCCTCTGGGGTCAGAGGTCCTACAATCCTTGTCAACCTGGCCTCTGACCTGCTACATGGACAAAGAGGGTGTTAGCAGCAGTTGTTTCTGTCAGGACCTGAACCCCAGGAAGGCTGTTATTGGGTACCACCTTGGACTTGACATCTGGCTCCCTGAGGATTCGGATACACAAACAAGAGCCACTTTGGTTGACTTCATTAGACAAGAATTTGCAATCAGCTCCCCGGTGGCTTGCAAGATCACTGAAAGGGCTGGAGGAGGAGAGCCTTTACTGAGTTTCCAGGAACAACTCCCAACAGCTAGAGGGGTTGTGTCTTGTGACCAGAAACACTGCTTCCATTTCCAGCTGCCCCATAAGCTGCTGACTGCCACCATCCATTCCAGCAAGTGGTTGTCCGAGCCTGCCCCACCCCCTCTCAACTCAGGTCCCAGTTCTACATCTTTCAGAGGAATTCTTTTTTTGTGAAAACTTTGAGTCCAAACCCAGACTTTGACTGCAAAGCAGTCTGGGAAATGTAGTTTTTTTTCTTCCAGACTCAACCACAGACAAAAGTTAGCATGGAGGTGGAACAGGCCCATCCACAATTTCCTTACCAATGAATCCAACTGTGAAGAACTCAGGAGAATCCATGAATCCACCTCAAGGCCTTGGCTTTGAAGCAGAACTGCTAAAAATGTCCTGCTCCATGGCTCTGTCCCTGCCTGTCCCTTCCCAGAGGCAACAACCTAAGGAGTAGGTGGCATCAGAAATACAGACAAAATGGCTCCCCAGCCTCAGCCTTCCTTTGTTGTCCTGGGCCGTCAATTCCGTACTTGGGATTCAGTGAGCATGCCCATCTCCAGGGAGCCAGAATGAATGAACTTGAGGGGCCCCCACTCACAACTGCCATGTGCTAGGGCCTCCCTGAGCAAGAGAAATCCTGAGGCCTACTTGCCCTCTCCACTCCCAGACACCAGGCCATGCCTGGCAGTATTTTTATTTAAAACATGGCCCTTTTTGTGCATTCTGGTCGGTTTGTATTAAATTAAAGTTACAGGGCACAGGTGTCCGTTGCATTCATTCCGATGAACACAAAGCAACCTGTTCCACCCCAGGAAGGGGACAGTCATTAGCATGGCCAGTCCAGTTCCCCAAGGCAGCCCTGCTGGATAACAGGTCAGGAGCACAGAGAAGTCCAGAGAGAGGGTGTGATGGCTGAGAAGCCCACAGCCCACACTGAGCAGTAAGATCTGAGTTCTCGGCCAGCACACTCACCAATCAGGGAAGACCTTGTCTCTGCCTAGGGGAGAATGTGGTAGCCTGGAAAGCAGGCATGTGGCAGCAAGAGTCTAGTCTGGTAAACCATGGAGGCCTGGGCTCTATCAGGCTTCACTTTAGGAAAAACAACTTACCCTCGTGGGGCCTTGGTGACTCCCCTCAGAGAATGGGCTAACAGCACGGAGTTCACATGTTTTACTGGAGCTGTAAAATGTGCAGCTACAGAGGCCCTGCCTCTCCTCCACTGCCTCCTGCAGTTGCGCCTGAAACAACATAGATATTCTAGCCTCCTGTGCTCCCTTGACTGGTGAGAAGTTCACCTTCCTCCTGCACGCTGTACGGAGCGTGGAACAAGGTAAGCAGGGAAATCCTTAGGCTGCTATAGAGAAGGAAGTCCATCCTGCCTCCAACTGATGGGGAGGCAGCCTGGACAAAGTCCAGCAGGGCCCTGCCTGTGAGCACATAGGCTGTGACTGTGGTTAACAAGAAGTCTGCCTGATCCTCCACAGCTCTGCAGTGCAGAACAGGAATCTCGGGGTCTACTCCTGGCTTTTCATTGGTTCATGTTACCTTAAAGTGACATTTCTTCCTCTCCTTACCCACAGGGTGAGGGAGATTAGATCAGATCGTCTAAGACACTAGCTATGTCTGTATACGGTAGAGGCAGGATGAAAGAGAAGAACCCATCCTAGGCCCTGGATTGTTCCTAAGCAGAGGGACATGGACAAGGAGAGGGAAGGTGCTAGAGGCCGGGAGATCTGGCACTGGAGTCAGAAGCCTGGGCTACAGAGAGTGAGACTCGGGGAAGGGGATATTGGGATTGTCAGGATGACAACGCAGTTGAGGGGGGAGGCTGCAGGGAAGGACTAATTGATTGTCTCAAGCTCGTTCTGAGCTCCCATGCATAGCCTGTAAGTGAAGTGCTCGTACATTTTACACTTTATCTCACCACAGAGAGGAACCCATGAGGATAGCGTCATTATCTTAGCATTAGAACCACGAAGCGACGCTGCCCAGGGGATCCGCAGCTATTCCTTGGCAGGGCTAGAAGCAGCCCCGTTAGCACTAAGGCCACACTCTATTCGACCTCTCTGGAGGGACATTCTAGGCTCTGAGGACTCCTCAGTGACGGGGCAGCCACCAGAACTAGGATCCTGAGCTTCAAAGAGGGACCTTCAACTACAGGTCCCTCTGGTTTAAAGGTGGGCTCATGAAACCCACTGTGCAACTTTGAGCAGGTTTCTTACCCTTGCTGGCCTCTGTTTCCCCCATGTCTACTGGGAAGAGTTCAGAGATCTACTCAATTACCGGGGTAAGTGGAATATTGAGTCCCACAGCTTGGACTGTTTGGTCCCCAATAAATGAGGCTGTTATCTCTTTGTCCCTCTCTCTGGGGTGGTGGCAGAGACAGAAAACAACAAAGATAAAGTCTCTTGGCAGTGCATAGCTCACCTCAGAGGCTCTGGGGACAGACCTTTCCTCCTGCCAGGGAGGCCATCCCAAGAGGCTGACTGCTCACATGGACAGATTCCTCTCCTCCTGCCTGGGTCTCAGCTCTGTTTAACACCCCTAAGTTCACCACTAGCTCAACTAGAACCAGGACCACCACAGAGGTTGGTTTCAAAGGCCTGAGTCAAGACTTAAATCTTGGGGGCGGGGGGGGGGGTGGGATGGGAGTGGGGTGGGGGGGGAGCTGGCCGAGGTGCTGAATTGAATCCTAGCTGGCCACTAGGTCCCAATTCTGCAAATTCTAGACCACCTGAAGGAGGAAGGGTCATGGGAAGAAGGACAGAGATGAGTTGCACAGAAATATCAGGAGAAAGATCAATGCTTTTCTCTTGAAATATGCCCATTCAACTGTTTTTTCTCTTCTGTCTTTATACAAAAATAATTTTTGCCCTAAATACAGAACAGTCTTCCAGTAGTTGCAGAGATAGCTCAGTAGGCAAAGCACTTGTTGTGCAAGTATGAGAATATAAACTTGGATTCGTGGAGCACACACCAAAGCTAAGTGCATCAGCCCACATCTGCAGGCCTAGCACCAGGGGGAGTGGGTGGAGACTGGCAGATCTTGATAAGACCCTATCTCAAAACTAAGATGGAGAACAATAGAGAAATACATGCATGCTAGACATCTGATGTCCACACTGTACACACGGGCAAGCGCACACATGCACACACATATGCACAACATACTTTTTATCCCCTTTAATGGTTTTGATGGTTCTCATTTTTCTTATTAGTGTAAAGTGTTCCTCCCTTACCCTAAGAATGAGGTGAAATGACAAAAGTATCAACACTTTGGACCAAATGTCCAGGGGAGTCCTACCCTGATGTCACAGCAAGCATAGACTGTCATGGGGGCTGAAGCCAGAGGCACAAAAGACCAGATCCCGGTGCAGTCCTCCCAGAACAATGGGTGCAGATGTGAGTGAGTCTGAATCCTGAAGGAGCCTGAGTGTATGATACCCAACCTGAAGCTCAGAGAGGGTTAGTTTATAGCTCAAGGTTCGAAGCATGGGGCAAAGCTAAGACTAGAATCTCTGTGTGCTGACTCCTAGGAGGCTCACAAGGGAGGGAGAAAAGCCAGCTAAGAGGGCTCCTGCCCAGGCAAGCAGAGGAGCCACAAGGGTGAGCTCAACATGGTAGGGGCAGGGATGAAGATGGGGTGCTCAGAAGAAAGGGGCCTCATGTAAAGAGGTCCAGGGTGGAGGAATGCCTGTCAGGGTCTGGGTCTCCAGCACCCTAAAGATGACAAAGGATGAGAGTGACAGAACTAGGACATCTGAATGGAGACTGAGCATGGATGGGCATTCTCTCGGGACAACTGGTGTTTGGCTTGAGAGGCATCTGTCTCCAACCCATTCGTATTTATAATAGAGACGTCACCCAGAAGGTTGACAGCTGATGATTGCATTCCAGGCACTGTGGCAAGCATGAGGGATAAACATGACATCAGGGTTGCATATGACACTGTGCAGGTGGTAATCCACAGGCTGGAAATACCAGGGCTCTTGTCGACCAAGCTCAGCTGACCCTGAGCCCTAACTCCTCCTAGCAGCATTCCAGTGCAAGAGAATGGTCCTCTACCACAGCCCAGCAGTTCCAAGCAGCCTCCTCCGGAGGCGAAAGATGCTGTGTGTATAATGGCAGTTATAGTGCTTGGGCTGTTGGGGTCTCCAATACAACGGACAGTGTACTTCAATCCCTCACACCTCTGCTTGGGTAACACTCTCTCCATGTCTAGAACACCCAGTCTCTCCTTTTCCTTCTCTTGAAACCTGGTTTAACTGGTCATGTCTGGAACATCCAAGACCCTCAGAGCCCTGGACCTGAAGCAGATTTGGTCTCCAGTGTTACATGTCTTAAGATGGGGGGCAATCTTTCACTTCAGCCAGCTGCAGACAAGAGAGGGCCCCAGAAAATAGGTGCTGACTGACATGGCCAAAGCTGGGGTCATGTAACCTCCATATCTCCAAGCTGGGAGAAATCTTAGGATCAGAAATATAATGCCATCTGAGAGAGGCCCACACAGAAGGAGGGCTGCCAGGAGGAACCTCGCTGGTCACCCCAGACTGTGCTCGAGGAGAAGCAGTGAGAACTGCCAGAGACCCAGTAAGTGGTTTGTCTGCATTTGAGACAAATTACAAAGTAACTTACATTCATTAAAACAAGCAAACAAACCAAGGGGCTGGAGAGATGGCTCAGTGGTTAAGAGCACTAGCTGCTCTTCCAGAGGACCCAGGTTCAGCTCCCAGCAACCACATGGCAGCTCACAACTGTCTGTAACTCCAGTTCCAGAGGATCTGATACCCTCTCTTCACACAGACATACATGCAGGTAAAACATCAATGCACATAAAATAAATAATAAGAAAACAGACAGAGAAGAACAGAATCCCCCTTTCTCTGCATCTAGAAACCGTCAGCTACTAACGGCTCTGTGTTCTTCCAGGCATTTTTGCCTTCACATGAACAAAATGTAATTTCTTCTACAAAAGCATGGTCATTCTTTACACTACTCCACCTTCTGTACAATCTGTAGTAGGTTCCTTCTAATGAGCAGTGTCGAGATGTTTGTGTAAACGGCTTTTCTTATATGCAGTATGGAAAATACAATCAAGATGTCCAAGGCAGAATTCATGCATTATTAGCCACTGCTCAAACTCCTGATGGAGTATTTTGCCCATAAGGTTTAGTCTTTTTTTCCCCAAGTGATTATATTTTACAAAGGCCACGGTGCTGGGAAGATGGTTCAGTCTGTAGAGCGATGATGCTCACACGGGAGGATCTGCGTTCTGACCCTCAGTATCCACGTAAAAACCCCAGTGTGACGGAGCCAGCCATAACGCCAGAGCTGAGAGGACAGAGACAAGTGGACCCAGGGAGCTCCTTGTGTAGCCAGCCTTACAGTTAGTGAGATATTGATTGAGGGGGAGGAGCCAGTGAGATAGCCCGATGGGTAACAGCAATGAGATAGCCCAATGGGTAGCAGCAGTGAGATAGCCCAATGGGTAAGGGCATTTACTGTTAATGCTGATGACCTGGATTTGATCACTGAAGCCCATGTGTTGGAAGAAAAGACCCAGTTCTCATAGGTTGTCCTCTGACCTACACACACACACACACACACACACACACACACACACACACACACTCAATCTACCAAAACATACTCAGCTTACGTTTCACAGGCTGGCTTTTTCTGCACTTAATAAAACGTGAGCACACACTAACCCTATTAAATATCCCCCTACAGTAGCTGTTTAATACGGTGTTTGACCTGGATCTATTTGTCCCGCCCATTCTGAGCAGGGAGTACTCTGCAGCAGGAGGCTAAAGCTTGTTGGTCCAGAGTGAACGCTTCCTGCCCACTCCCTCTCAGAAACAAAATGCCCTCAGAGATCCTGGTTACCTGCCTCATCCGGCCCTCCTGAGTAGAAGTTCCAACATCCCCTGATGGGCACTGGGTCCTCCTGCAATTTCTCCACTGATGCCCACCTATGCAGTAAGTAGATGCCAGCTCTATCCCCTGCCACTCCTGGGACCCTAGGCTCCTCCATCTTTGCTGCCAATTCAAGACCCAGGATGAGGAGAGTGTTGACTTTGAGATAGGTGGGTCTCTGGACTCAAGCTGGATAGGAGGACGTGTCACTTGCTTTGGTACCTAAGCCGGCTTCCTCTCGGCGTGGTGGGCTGAAGGAAGGACCAGCGATTACCAGGTATGGGCCAGGGGAGGTGATGATCCAAACAGTGTTGAACTAAGTGTGATCTGGGGCAAACAACTCTTCTCTGCTCCAGGATCTCAGTCTCCTCACAGTTATATAATGGGAACCATGGGCCGTGTGGTTCCTGAGGCACATCCCCCACTCTCGAATGTAAGGCTCAATTCAAATCCATGTTTTCTTTCTTCTCCAAGTCCCAGCACATCTTGTGGTTGGTTTAATCCAGTCACGCACCAGGCCTTGAGACATTTTTAACACGATAATTATTAGCTGTCACCTCATTTAACTTGCACAATAAGCCTAAAACAGGAGGTACCATTTTTATCCCTTCGTTACAGAAGAAAACACTGAGTTCAGATCTTGCAACTCAACAGAAGAGTCCAGATTCTAAGCCGGGGCATCCCAGACACATTGCTCCTGAGTGGTCTCTAATCACTATCTGGTAAAGCACGTGGAGAGAATTTTCCTGGCTGCAGTTGTTGGAACTGAGACCAGAGAGGGGAGATGACCTCCTCCAGGGCACACAGCAAGGCCATGGGCAGAGCTAGGAAAACCAAGGCTATGTGCTACCCAGCCCACCCTCACCTCTTGCCCAGTACTCAGTGTTCGAAAGGGGATGATGGGAAAACAAAAGCAGCCTTGGACTAGAGCCAAATGTCCAGAGCTGAAGGAGGGTGGAAGCTGGGGGAGGTATCAGCTGAGAAAGGCTGTTTGTTTAGCCCAAGGTCACTTCAGAGAAGTGTTGACTTTGGCCAAGTCTCCAGATTTCCTGTGGGGTGGACAAGGGCTGAGCCGGGAAGCTTCTTTCTTCCCTCCCCTCCTCTGACAGACGCCCAAGATCACCACCTCATACCTACTCTGTGTTAAGCACTGAGGTATGTATGCAACCACAGACAGGGCCCTGAGTCCTGTCAGGAAGTGCATGGTGACCAGACCACTCACCACAACAAATATACTGAGGGCTAAGAGAAGGTGGGGGTCACTGGAACTCAGACAAGAGGTGCCTCCCTGAAGCTGAGACCCAGAAGATGAGGAGGAGCTAGGCAAAGTGTTTCTGGAAGACAACAGCCTCTACGGGGACAGGAAGAGGGAAAGAAGGCTCTGTGCCAAGGATTGAATGTGAAGGTGATCTAGTTTTCTTTTCTATTGCTGTGATAAAACACTTACAAAAAGCAACTGAGGGAAAGGGGTTTGCTTGGCTTACACTTCCAGGTCATGATCCATCACTGAGAGAGTCGGGGCAGGAAGTGAAGCTATGGGGGAGAGCTGCCTGCTCCTTCGTCAGTCTCTGGCTCGTGCTTACTAGCTTCTCATACAGGCCAGGTGAGCCAGGTCTGATGTCAGTCACAGTGGGCAGGCCTCTCCCAGACCCATCACCCTTCAAGACAATCTGATCTGGCCGATTCCTCCATAGAGGTTCTCATGTCCCAGGTGAGCCTAGGTTACATCAAGCTGACAAGAGACCTAGCCAGTACAGAGAGCAAAAGGCATCGCAGTGGAGCCCGAGAGAAGAGCAGGGGTGGGTCGTGCCATGCCAGGAGCCATCAAGGGGGCAACGGGGAGCCATGACAGCATTTTAAGCAGAGAGAGAGAGAAAGAGAGAGAGAGAGAGAGAGAGAGAGAGAGAGAGAGAGAGAACTCCTATGTTCAGGGTGCAGCAAAGCTGGATGCAAGGAGACCTGAGAGAAGGCAGCAACACTTGGGAGGCTGAACCATGAGGTAGGAGGAGAGATGAAGGAAGCAGGAAGCCAGGGATTTCTCCTGGGAACGCTGTGACTGTTTTAAAGTTAGATCGCTCATCCTTGGTCCCCTGTTTCACAGGCGTAACAGTTAACAGTACCTGACACCTGCTGTGGGACAGCAGAGCCCCACATGTCCCTGGCCCCCAAAGAACCTTTTTGATACTTGTGACTCAGTCTCCTCCACCACAGTGTCCCTGTGTAAGAGTGTGTGGTGACATGGGGCGTGCTGGCAAAGGTGGAGCCAGCCAGTGTGTGACCTGACCTTTGCCACTTTCCAGCTGGGTGACGCTGAGTCAGACGCTTTGCCTCTCTAGCCTCAGTTTTCCCATCTACCCATGGGGCCCATGCAAGATCTCAGCAGGTAAAGGCCCTTGCTGCTAAGCCCGATGCCCAGAGTTCAATCCCAAAAAAACCAGAGATGGAAGAACAAGCTCTTAGAAGTTGTTCTCTGACCTGTGGACACACACAATGTCGTGCATATGCTGTCTCCAATTTCTTTTTAAATTTTTGTTTGTTGTTTGTTTTCTGAGACAAGGTTTCTCTGTATAACAGCCCTGGCCATCCCGGACTCACTTAGTAGACCAGGCTAGGCTCAAACTCACAGAGATCCACCTGCCTCTGCATCCCGCATGCTGGGATTAAAGGCATGCATTCATCACTACACCCTGTTAGTAACTTTTATTTTAAAATATCTACCAAAAATCATGTTGGTTTGGCATGCAGACCAAGGCTATCTACATAATAATAACAACACTTAGGGACAGCTAGAGTTTTCTGAGAGACTCTTAGGAACCAGTGAATTCTTATTGGTCTGAGCCACATACCTGGCTCACTCACAGTCAGTGTTCAGAACGTGCTTGGGGGGAGGCTCATGGATAACATGGAGACACAGAAGCTTGCGGCTCTGGGCTGAGGTCCCTCCTGTGTCCTGCAGCTTCCCCAGCTGGTGAACAGTGCTAGTGGAAATAGCTTGCTGGTTTGGGAAAGACAAGACATAACAAGCTTAGGGTGTTACTATCACATCCCTCACTTCAGTCCACAACCTCTACCAAGCGCCTGCCAGGTGTCCAAACACTCACCAAGGTCCCACAATCCCTGCCCTTGTTGTCCTGTCCCATACCTCCTCCATGACATAGGGCATAATGTCATGTGGGATATGGCTGCAGAGGTCAGAGGCATAGCTTGCCCCAGGAGAACAACCCACCTGATGCCCCATCCCTTTGTCCAGATAAGGGCAGCATGCAGACTGTGGTGGTCATCATCCCAGCCCTGAACTCCTTGTCCACCCTGCTGGTTGTCAGCTGCATCTTATGGAAGACATGCCGGCGGCGGGCCCGGCTCACCTATCCCAGCCCTCCATCTCCATGAAAAAACCCAGGTAAGCTATTCCAGGACCAAGACGGGCATGGCAATTTGTACAGGTAATGCCAGCACTTGGGAGGAGGATGGTAAGTTCAAAGCCAGCCTGGGATACATAGGAAGAGCCTGTCTGGAAAAGAGGGCTACTATAACTGAAGAAGGGTTTTGTCTTTTATTTAGTTGCATCATCACAAATACCCAACGGAAGCTCTGCCATGTCTGCACACCCATGACATAAAGAGAAGACCTTTGGTGTGACATAAAGAGAAGAAATTCTCTTTGCTCTCTCAAGGCAACAAGTTGTGAAGTGTTCCATTGCCTTGAGCCTTAGCTACAACTAGGGTATGTGCCTCTTAGAGTCCCCAGCCCTACCCAGTTTCTACTAGACATTCCTCAACAACCCCTTAGACCTAGAGGGGCTCGTTCGGTCACTTTCTTACTATGGCCCTGATGACTGTGAGCCATACGTTCCCTCTCTGTAGCCTCTTGTGTGTGTGTGTGTGTGTGTGTGTGTGTGTGTGTGTGTGTGTGTGTGTGTCAGAGGGAAGGGAGAGAAATGTGTGAGTGTGAACTCACATTCCTTTGCACATATGTGGAGGACAACTTTGTGGAGTTGGCTCTCTGACCTGGACCAGCAGGTTGTTCTTCAGTATCAGGTCCCTAAGAGGAAAGACCAGGGGGTCAAAAAAAAATACAGAAGATATGGAAATTGGGGTTAGGGGTCTTATTCAAGCTATGCCTTATGCCAAGTAAGTTTATTAAGAAGTACAACATCTTATATGCAGTTTTCTGTGGGGCAGGAGTGGTACAGAGTTAGCAGGACGCTAATCAAGCAAGGAGCACGAAGGAAACACAGGATATCTCATATGTGTCACAGGAGCACACACTGCTGCCTTGGAACTCATAACCATAGATTAGGATGGGAAGATGGAGTTCTTAGGATGAAGTCACAGCTCCCCTAAGGCCCTGGACCCAGGTTGTTACTGGCTTGGCCAAGCATATTCCTGGCTTTAGACAAGGAGCTATGTTCCTTCTCCATCCATCAGAGCCTCAGGAAAAGCCTTGATCAGCCTGGCTCCTAACAGTTCTCTCTCACCATCATTCCATGAGTTCTGTGGACTAAGCAAGCAAGCCAGTCTGCTGAGCCATCTCATTGTCCCTAGTTGTTGTTATTGTTGTTGTTGTTGTTGTTGTTGTTGTTGTTGTTGTTGTTGTTAAGGCAAGGTTTTTCTGTGTAGCCCTGACTGTTCTGGAACCCACTTTGTAGACCAGGCTGGCCTCACTCAAACTCATAGAGATCCAATTGCTTCTACCTCTAGAGCACTGGGATTTAAGTCATGTGCTATCGTGCCTGGATTGTCTTTGTAATTTTAATGAAGAGTGAACACACATGTGCACACGCACATACTCATACAAACCAGTACTAGGGATACAACTTTGGGCTTTAGCATGCTAGACAAGTACTGTACCACTGAAGTATATCCCCAGCCTTCTTTACTCTTGAGACTAAATTGTCCAGGCTGGCCTTGAACTCACACTATAGCTTTTGTAGTTTGTGATCCTTCTGCCTGAACTTCCTAAGCATCTGGGACTCTACGCCGATGCTACCAAACCAAGCTGGGGAGAAAAAGGTTATTAGCTAAAATTAAAGAAGAGAAATGAAACTTAGGGGCACAGCTTTAGTCAGCATAGCACAGCATACATAAGAGGCACATAATATAATTTTAAACTTTCTAGTAGTCACATTGAAAAGTTTTGTAAGTGAATTATATTTTATTTAATTCAAAATATACATAAGATTCTATTTCAGTGTATAATTGATACCTTGCTTCGAAGTTGATGTATATTTACTCTTATACACCTCTTGCCTCAGACTAAACACATTGCAAGAGCTCCACAGCCACAGGCATGTGACTGACATAATCGAGGAGGTAAATTTGGGCTCTCGGGGTTGGGTGGAACTGGCATAATTCTTTCTCTCTGAAAGCAAGGGGTATCCATTGAGATTGAAACCAGGAATTCATGTGGTCAAATCTGACTTCTCCTTAAAGACCAGACTGGTGAAGAGCTGAGTCTGGGAGACAGGTTACAAAGCAGCTGAAGAACTCCACATGAGGCCAGGCTGTCTCAGACTTGAGGGTGGGAAGATAAAGTCAGGAAGTGACTAGGAGTCTGGGGCATCAGACCTCTTTGATGTTTTGCTAAAGCAGATGCTTGAGAGAACATGTGATGTTTGGAAAGGGTATAAATACGACCCAAAAGACAGTGGTTGAGGCTGTGTGGCATTGGTTCACCTTGCCATTCTTTGCTGGTCATCATTGGGCTTTGCTGACACTGGTCTTTGATGATGACACTTTGTGGTATTGGTTCGCCTTGCCACTCTTTGTTGGTCATCATTTGTTGTGACTCATAGAGAGAAACGCCACAACAGAAGATAAGAAACTCGTGGCTATGGCCCATGCCTGAATGTTCCCTCCCACACCTAATCCCCAATCCAGAAATAGAAGAACCTAGAACAATATCAGTGCCCCCCCCCCAAAATATCTAGGCTGGGGCAGAAGGGTAGCAGTAGGAAGTTCTTCCAGTTGTCTGGATGTAGACAGGGTTGTATTTTGCTGGGTTATGGTTCTCCTAAAACAGGGCAACCGATGAAAGAGAGGTGAGGGAGTTGAAGATTAGTGCAAAAGAGTGATTATAAGACTACTCGAGGTGATGAAGCTGGTATAAGACCCTTTCCATGCTGTTCATAATTATCCCAGCTCTCACCCTCACCTCTTTACTCTGCTTCCAAACACTGAGTAGGAAAACACTCTTCTGTCCACTTATGGTTGGGTGTGGCCATGGGCCTGACTTGGGCCAATTTGATGGTGCTAAGTCCTAGACAGAACAATTTTGCCAAGACACCCCTAAGTAAGTTCTCTTTTAGTTCTAGCAGATGGCCAGCATTATTTGAAATGCTGGCTTCTTCAATCACCTAAGTCACTAACAGTGGAGGCCCTGGAAGGCCCATAGTGTTTAAGTAATATACCAAGAAATTAATACCCTTTTTAAATCTTACAGTCTAAACCAGTGAGAGGTGGGGACTGGTTGTTACCGCAGCACCACGTAGCCTACCTGATTTATAGAACCAGAAGAAAGAATATTAATATGGAAGAGTTAACATAAAATGTAGACTTCATTGCAGTGCCTGGTGTTGACGGAGTCATGTCACAAGAGCGAAAGAGGAGATACAGCAAGCACTGCTTGGAGAGTTAGATTCATGGGACAGGGCAACTGTAGAGAGTGACAGAGATGGAATCAGGACAAGATCTCCAAAAGAGGTCTAGAAATGGGGGTGACAGCGCTAAAAGGCTCATCTGCGTGCATACCGAAATCCTCAAAGACGGAAACTGCTACACAGCATGGGAGTGGTACCCACAAACCAAAGTCGTATTGTTTCTACCTAAGACCGAGTGATGAATGCAATGAGGGTGAAGATTTTTGTGTCCCCAGTACCTGAAACGGTGCCGGTTACAGAAGACACTTGGTCAATACACACTGAACATGTGGTCTGATAAAGCGGAGAGAGCAGTACACTACACACTTGGATAAGCAAACCTCACTGGGGAAAGAGTTCCCTCCAGCACTTAGTGTCTAGTCTATTTTTTTTCTTTACACTCCATCTTCTCTGGCCCACAGCGGCTGTTTTCCCTCTGTGACTCCTTGAGTCTTCACTGTTGATTTGTCTCGTCGTGGTTGCAGCCTCAAGGACCTCCTCCTAAAACTCATCTCCAGTGACCTGTCTGCTGGAAACACTTCAGATACCATCCTGCATGCTGCAAATGCCATTCTCTCCCATCTTTCCCCATGTTCGCATCTAATTGCACAGACAATGTCTTCCATTCCTTTTCCAAATGTATCTAAGGCCATCTCCTGTTTTTGACCCTCACAGCCATTGCCTAGTTCAAGTTTTTAATCATCTCTGCTCTGGACCTTACTCCATTCTCTGTAGAAGTATCTATTGTGTGAAATGTTTACCCTGAAACTAGGTTTTATGAGTCAGGAGCCTAGATATGACATACCCAAGTGCCATTGTCTCTGGGTTTCTTGCAGGGCTGCAGTCAGCTGTTAGTCTAATCTGCCATGGTCCCAAGCCCAGCCTGGTGACAGATCCACTTCCAGGGTCACTCAGATGACTGTTAGAAGACTTCACATCTGGCCATTGGTCAGTCATCGGTTCCTATACATACAGACCTGCCCACCGCACAGCTCATAACATGGCCAGTGTCTTCCCCCTGAGCAAGGGCAGACACCCAAGATGAAACCTAACCTCAGTCTCGACATCACCACTTCTAACATACTCTGTTGATTGAGATGGAATCACTAAGCCCCACCCCTACTCCAGGAGAGAGGACTGAAGTAGGATGTGGATTCAGGGATGCAGGATTATTGGGGACAATCTTAGAGACTGGCTGACACCTTCTCTTCAGCCTCCTAGCTCACCATCTGAAGTGTACAGATGACATCTCTGCCCTCTTGAGAAATCCTGATGACTAATGTGTACAGAACACACCCTTTCCTAATATGCCCCCAGCTTGCAGCCCATTCTCGCCTTCCATTCTGCCTGTGAACTCCCAATGACTTTGAACTATCACGACACTATTCCTGTCACATGCCATTCCCATGAAATGCCACTGCTTCTTAGCAGGTCTGTTCTGGGATGCATGGGCCGTTATGTTTATCTCCAGTTAGACATCATTTGGAGATCTTGCTTTTCTCTAAAAACAAACCTGAGCACACCAGATTACAACTCTCTCCACTTGAATATCTCATGGGATCGCAAATTTAGCATGTTCAGGAGCCCGTTTCTTCTCTGGGATTTAGCCAGATTTGCGTCTTGGAGCCACCCGTTCCCATTTCTTACAGAAACCTGGCCCCCGCTCTGGTGTATACGAGATGCTTGCCAACTCCATTAGTGTTGTTAAAATGTCTACAGAACAGCCATTTGTGATAGGGTGATACGCGCTACTAATAAAAGCGTGTATGCTCGTCACCAGCTGCCTACACATGCAGGAAGAAACTGGGAGAAGGAAGAAGAGGCTTCCTAACCTGCTCCTCTAGTTACTGTCTATTCTGAGACATGTTACTTCATATTTACGCTTCTGTTTCCTCATCTGTAAATGTAAACGATTTAAGTGGTCACTGATGGTTAGCACATACCAGGGACTGTTCTGTATGTTTTAAATATGTTAATTTAACAACATATAAAGCAGGTCCTATATTTCCATTTTACGGACACAGTCATGGTGGCACAGAGTAATTGACGCTGCGAGACGCTGCTAATAAGTGGTAACATTAAGATTACGACACAAGCAGTGAGGGTGAGAATCTTAGTCATAAAATTCACTCCACAGGGCTGTGTGGGTAAAATGAATGATGCAAACTAAGGGCAAGGGCAGGCCAAGGCAGGCCTGACAGTAGGCATTCTTATTTTTAAATGTCCATTATCATCGCTTGGAAACGGACAATTCGTTCAAAACCCCCGGTTTTCTGCATGAACTCAGCGGAGAACGTCCACTCTGCTTTGTGGTTCTCGACTCTGGAAGGATCTTAGTTGGAAGCAATGGTAGCTGATGGACTAGATGGCCACTTACTGCAGAGCCTGTGTCCCAGGCATTTCTGAGCCGGCGGACACCAGGGCGACCCCGCCCCATGTCGCTGCCTTCTCGGGAAGCCCCGCCCTCGGCGAAGGCTCGAGTTTCCAGAGCCTTAGAGGCTGCAGACCACAATTCTGGCTTTCCACCTATGGATTCAGCTTTTTGTCCAAGTCGGTAAAGTCGATTCCTCCTCCCGGCAGGCAGAGGGCGCAAAAGCACAGGGATCGAAGCCGAGGAGTTTCTTGGACGCGGAAGTGACGTCAAGAAAACGGAACTCTGCCGGACTTGGGTGAAATGGGGAGAGGTTCCCCCAAGCATTCACTCTTTTGCACTTCTGATTCCACGAAGTGGAACTTAAGTGTGCTTTTCAGCTCTGACACTCTCATTTATGTTTTTTTAAACATTTTATTTTATGTACATGAGTACACTGTAGCTGTCTTCAGACACACCAGAAGAGGGCGCCAGATCTCATTACAGATGGTTGTGAGCCACCATGTGGTTGCTGGGAATTGAACTCAGGACCTCTGGAAGAGCAGTCAGTGCTCTTAACCTCTGACCAGCCCCTCATTTATGTTTTTAGATGAGAAAAATCAGTGTCCTAGACCAAAGGACCTCATATAGTCAGTCACTCGTTGCTTCTCCGAGCTGAAGGAGAACTCCAAGAAACGGGAGGTGCAGGGCCTAAGGAGTCCAGGCTGAATGTCTCAACACTATCCATATTCAAGAAGGGAGGGACTTCCAAAGTCAAAGGAACGGTTTGCTAGATAGGGTTGCCCGAGTTAGCAAATAAAACGCAGAACACCCTGTTAAACTTGAATTTCAGATAAAGGAGTAATGTCTTTGCCTAGAAATATGGCTGGGTGTTCTGTAATTTACCTGGCAATCCTACCTCTAATGCCACCTAGGAAGCCAGACTAAGGCTTTCTATATGCCCACATGTCTCTCTCGTAGTAGCTAGTAGTTTCTGTGCTCTGCCGTGCCCAGCTGTAACCCTAAGTTTATCTGTAGGGTCCCTAGCACATCACAATGGTGACTGCACAATCTAAGGCTACTTGGAAGCTAAGAGATCAAACATCCTCTCTTTGGACTTCAAAGATGCCCTCCACTTTTAAGATGAGTGTCTTCCAAAGACACTAAGGAACTGAAACATAAACGGGATCCTGAGAAGAGGCTGGAAAGCTGAACAGAGAAAGAGGAATCTATCTTTTATTGACATCTTGGTGGGAATCAACTGAAGGATTTTCAGCAGAATTGGGAAATTACCCAAAAATAGGACTCATGTTTCAGAACACTTTACTGATCACCAGAATACCATAGTTGGTGATTTTTTTTTTCACAGGAGTTAGAATGCAGCAAAGGAGTGAAAGAATCCCTATTCTCTTGCCTTCCCTGTGGGCCCTTTACTGCAGGAAGTGAGCCATTTTAGACAGGTGGGCTTCCTGGATTGGGGTAGGGGAGAGGGCTCTCAGACAGCCTATCTCCTGTGACCTCATGCGGTTCTGTGGTTGGGCCTGCTTCTCCCAGGTTGGAGAAAGAGAGACAGGGAGGAAAAGCTACCACCGGGTCTCTCCCTGCTGTTCTGTTCTTTTTATAACTTTATATTGATTCGTTGTGAGTTTCACATCATGCACCTGCAACCCCATTCATCTTCTGTCCCCTCATAGCTGCCCTTCACTCTTGCAGCCTCCACCCCCCCACCAAATAAAGCCCTCACACACAAACAATAAAAACAAAGAATAGGAAACATCTCATTGTGGAAGCTGTAGTGTGTCACAGTGTGTCCCACAGTATATGCCTCTGTCCACACATCTTCACTTGCAAATGTTCATTGCAATGAATGAGTCAATGGTATGGTTCGAGATCTTTGGCTTCTGTGAAACCATCAATATTGGATCCTCAGTGGATCTCCTCCTGGTTATCCTGTTGTTACCCTGTGTCATGGAGATCCTGCAGCTTTGGAACAGCAGGACTGGTTCTTTCACGAATCTCAACCATTCACAGATGATACAGATCTTTGGGTGAACCAACTCAGAGCCCTGGATCTAGGCTTGGGTAGTAGCTGATTAGCTAGTCAACCCTGTGACTCTCCCTTATCCACACCACCAGGGCAAGCTCTCCAGCCCTGCTCTAGCTAGGCCACCCAATGCTGATTTTGGCAGGAGGCAGGGTCAGCTCTCCTGTTGTGCTGCACAATCAAGGTGTGAGGGCCAACTCTCCAAAGTGCTACAGCCTGTGAGGGGCTGATCCAAGTCACCCACTCTCTCACCCTTGGGGCTGGCTCACCTGTTGTGCTGTCCAGGTAAGGAGCAGGGCCCGTTCTCCTGAGTGTTGTAGCTGGTGAGGGGAAAGGCTAGCTCTCCTGAGCTCATGAATCTGTGGACAAATTTCCCCACTGTCAGAGATGGCAGGGGGTTGAGGGTGGAGGGCATCACCTCTGCACCTGAGCCACTGCACTGCAGAGGAGTGGCAGGGTCAGCTCTTTCACACTCACACCCTCGGAGCAGTGAAACATCACCCCTGCCATGAAAGCCAGCTCCACTGTGCTGCCTGGGCAAGGCACAAGGCCTGCTCTCTCAAGTGCTGCCTCCGGTGAGAGATCGGACCAGCTCTCCAGAGTGTGGCATCTAGCAAAGGATGCAGTCAGTTATGCACAGCCCCTGGACATCATGTCGTCCCCAGCGACTGCCCCAACAAGGGACATCCCCGTGCTCTCTAGTCATGAGCCATGGACATCAACACTGACCCCTGCTACTGCACAGCCGTGGACCAGGCTGGGACCTCACCATGGCTCCAGCAGGTAGGGCTAGGCAACCACAACAGACTAGTCCTCTCCCCCCTCCAGTCTCCAGTTCCATCTCTCTTTCCAATGCTCAGGCTGCTCCATGTATCTCTCTCTCTCTCTCTCTCTCTCTCTCTCTCTCTCTCTCTCTCTCTCCATCTCTCTCTCTCTCTCCCCCATCTGACCACCACACCCTCACACATTGTAGTGGCTCCTGCTTAAAGCTGGCTATGCAGCTGGTGGGGCCCTGGGTGACATTCTCCATCCATGCCGTGAATTGTGTTGCCAAGAGGGTTATTGATGGCCCACCCGTGCTGTGCGCTAGAGGGCAAGTCTCTAGCTGGTGTAGTGATCCATGGGTCTATTGTCTGTTTTCTTCCTCCTATACCTCACTGCCTGGATTTGATTAGATTAGATTTGATTTGATTATTATGAGCTCTTGGCATAAAACAGCTTTGGCCACCAAGAAAGACATCAAACTAGGATGAACAAAGGCCTGCCATCTGCTCTGCCCCAACTGATGTAGTAACAACATTGCCAACACAGTGTGTCTTTGCCCATTATCAGGGGAATGGGGTTCTGTTCTTTTTTTTTTTTCTTTTAAAGATTTATTTATTTTATGTATATGAGTACATTGTAGCTGTCTTCAGACACACCAGAAGAGGGCATCGGAACCCATTACAGATGGTTGTGAGCCACCATGTGGTTGCTGGGAATTGAACCCGGAACCCTGGGAGAACAGTCAGTGCTCTTAACCGCTGACCCATCTCTCCAGCCCTGTTTTGTTTTCTTTTCTTTTCTTTTCTTTTCTTTTCTTTCTTTTTTTTTTTTTTTATCTTTCCAAGGTCTTGTGTTTCAGAAGTATGCAGGACTTCATACTATGTCATACTCTATTGTACTGTGCACTACTGGAGGACGCATAGGGCTGGAGAGATGGCTCAGTGGTTAAGATCACTGGCTGCTCTTCCAGAGGTCCTGAGTTCAATTCCCAGCAACCACATGACAGCTCACAACTATCTGTAACTCCAGTTCCAGGGAATCTGATACCTTCAAATACTAAAGCACAGAAAATAAAAATAAAGAATTAAAAAAGGGTGTCACTAGAGTACACATAGGGACTTATCTCTGTGCCAGTCCCCACCATAGGTCACAGACACATTAAGGGGTTGAAGACATCACCTTTGATGTAAATGCTAGGCCTTGGGCTGGGAACTTGACAGCCATCGACTTACTCTGAGTAATCCCTCTGAGAGACAGACGTTTAGTGCCTGTCGTTTCCTGGGTCTGAACAGATTCATTTGTTGGGTACTTTTGAGCACTGACGCTGGTCTGAGTGATTAGAACACAGTGGACAAAGCGGGTCCTGCTGTCAGGGAGCTCACGTTCTGGACAGCCAGAGAGATGATGTACAGACAACCATGTTGCCAAATGTGCTGACAGTAGCTACTCTGAGGAAAAGGAAAGCCAGCTAGAAAGTGCCACTTTTCAAAGGCACTTTGAGCTTAGAAGTCGTCGCCCAAAGACAGCATGGGGATGCAAGAAGCTGAAGGAAGTGTGAGTTGCACAGATTGTCCTAGGAGTGGGATCTATAGATACCGACTCAGCCATGGAGTGTTAGCAGTGCAGAAGAGGCTGATGTGGCTGGGACTGAAGAGGAGGAGAATAGTATAGGAACCAGTGGTAGTTGGTTGGGGATTTCGGAGTCATGCATAGAGACCACAAGAGCCACAGGATCGGCTTCTGTGTGAGGGGTAGACTGTGAAGCAGGAAAGGGAAGAGACCAGCCTGTAGAGGGAGAGCTTGGGTGTCAGCTTCTGGCAGCAGCAGGTCTGCTGACCCTGCGGGAGCACATGAATGCAAGGAGAAGCTCCAGAGGGCATGGGGTGGGTGTGAGGAGCATTAGAAGAAAGATGTCCCTCAGTGAGGTCCTCAGACAGAATGCGTCTATGAGGGCCACTGGCAGCAGAATGCTTAGGACGGCCCTCCAAGGGGACAAAAGTCCATGTGGCCAAGGCTTGAGGACATCTATGGCAAAATTCTTTAAAACTGGCCCAAGCCCTCATTAAAAGAATTCTTTACTTTAATGCTCCTTTCTCTTCTTTTTGGAAAAAGGAGATAAGAAATAATGAGGAAAAAATAATTACTGAGATTGGAGAGAAGGCTCAGTGGTTAAGAGCACTTACTTTCTTACAGAAGACCAAGATTCAGTTCAGTACCCGCATGGCAGCTCATAACCACTGTTTCAAGGGATCTGACACCCTCGTTAGGCCTCTGTGGACACTGTATGCATATGGTGCACATACATGCATTCAGGTAAAAGTTCACGCTTACGATATAAGGATAATAAATCTTTCTAAAAGAAATAAATATGCATTAATATTCTCAAATCAGTCATATCAAGGTCTGTCCTCAGAAAAGGAAGTGGGACATAAACACACAGAAGATGACAGTGAAAGAGAGAGCTGAACAAGTCCCATACCAAGCAGGAAGTCACTTCAAAAGTCACCAAGGCCCTCCAGTGAGGTAACAGCTTAGTCCTGGGCTGCAGCTCAGCCACCCATGGCTCCAAAGATGCCCTCCACCTTTGGGAGCAGGGACTAGTTCCAGAAAGGAAATGACCTGAAGCATGAGTGGGAACAGATCTGCTCAGATAGCTGACGTGGACATTTCAGGCCTCGCATAATGCTGAGACCAGCTTGGGAGTCCCTGTAAGCCATGGCTCTGGGTGGCTGGCGGAGAAACAGGGGAGTAGCTCCTTGTGATTTCCCTGAGTTGATATCCTGAGTTTTCAATCTGTTCATTGTCAATGTACGGAGACTAGGCCCAGTCTTGAGGAGGAAGATATCCTTGATTATGGTGAACACATAGCACACGGATTCATTAGATGACCTCAAAGCCAGGTACGAGCCCAAGACTAACTGGAACTCTGAAGCCAAGTGGCCAGGCTTATCCCAAGAAATGTTCCATAAAGACAAACATTGTCATACTGAGATGTCCCAACTGGGCAAAGGCACAAAAATGGAAAGATTAATATTGCCAGGGGTTGGGAGGAGGGAAAATGGGGGGGGGGGCTCAGTGCTGGGATTTAATGAGGAGTATTCACTTTTATTTTACAGAGTAAATGTGGGGCAATGTGGGCTTAGCAGTTAAAGAAGCGTTCTGGCAAGATGACAGCCTGAGTTCAATCCCCAGGACCCACACAATGGGAGAAACAACTCCTAAAAGCTGTCCTCTGACCTACACACACACACACACACACACACACACACACACATACACCATAGCACATGTATGCCTGTACACATACATGCAATAAATAGTAATAGTTTTTCAAAAAAGTAAAGGTAATTTTATGGCACATGACTTTGTCTCAGCTTCCCTTAAATCTGGAAGAAAAATCTTGAGGTTGCCACAGAAGCTGGGGAAGTCTCAATTTGAACAGCTTTGCTCAGCACACACCCCACCCCACCCCCAGGAGCATAACTTGGAAGGAGCCTGTGTCCTGGTAAGAACTGCCAGTCTGAGGAGACATCGGGACCCGTGGTACTGGACACAGCAATGCTCTGTGCCAGCCTTGTTCTGACAGTGGTTGAATGAGCAAGTCAAGCATGTAGATTACTGTCACTGCCTTGCCAGCTTGCACAGTCTACTCAAAACATCCTAGAGGCAGGGAGATGGGGCTAAAATTGTAGCTCAGTGCCAAAGCGCCGGCCTAGCATGCACAAGGCCCTGGGTTTGAGCCCTGAAACAACAAAACACCCATCCCCCACTTGGTTGCTCTCTATTTCTGAAGCTTCTCTGGGCCAGGCCTTGGCCTTCATGGTCGAAACTCTGATTCCCACCTCAACTCACCCCACCTCACGACACCAGCCATGGAGGCCTGTGAGGACGACAGTGATGAGTCAGAGAAGCAGATGACAGCGAGCAATGTTGGGGTTCAGGAGCAGAGTCGGGGCTGAGGTGAGGAACTGTTTTCTACATGTCGGGTAGGCCAGGCTCTCTCAGCCTTGCTAGGCCACTTTGCCTAATTCTTTTCTTTTCTTTTCTTTTCTTTCTTTTTTTTTTTTTTTTTTTTGAACTCACTCTGTAGACCAGGTTGGCCTAGGCAACTTTGTGAATGATTCCACTGAAGGTTTTTTTTTAAAAAACTAAATATTTATTTGATTCGTATTTACAAAGGTGGGGAGGAGACTAAGGGCAAGCCCAAGCACACCCCCCACACCTGGATGGCCAGGCCCCTCACGCTGCAGAGGCAGACACAGCTGGAAGGGACAGGATTTATGTTGCATACTTGAACTACAGCGAGTGTAAGACTGGTCCTATTTACAGGGCAGAAACACTACAGGTGGAGCGTGGGGGTGGCAGAGCAAGCACCAGAGTCCTGGCCAGAGGGTACCAGCTTGCTGCCTTGCCCACCTCTCCGGAGGCATCTCCTTGGCCCCGCTGGGATTCTCTGGGAAAACAGGCCTGCTCACATGATGCTTGCTGGGGTGAAGACAGGGCCCACACACAAGGTGTCTGTGATCTCCCAGCCGCAGGACAGAGGTTTACACACACCCTCAGCGTCCTGGTCTTCTTCTGCAGGCAGCAGCTGCCCTCGAAGCGCTTCCCTGAGAGCAAGAGACAAATGGTGATGGCACCCAGCATGGGGACGGAGGCCCAGGGCTTCCTGTGGCTCCTGCTTCTATACAGAGTCCAGTCTCATTATACACAGGTCTTTCACCTGAGCCCTAAGCGAAGACAAGGGCAAGGACAAGGGAGGCCTGTGGCCCTTGTCACCACTGTTTCTTCACACGTGATAAAGGAAAGGTGCTCATACTTACTGAGATTTTTCTGTGCATCAGACACGGTGCTAGGTTTGCCCCCCCACCCCCCCACCTCCACACATTACCTAAGTTCATTCTTCCAAAAGCACTGCAGGAAAACCAAACCATCTCTATTTTCCCGAAGAGGAAACTGAGACTCAGAGAGGAAGAGCTGCTCGTGACTCCTCCCTAACAGCTGGGGAGACTAGGACCAAGCCCAGCTCTCATCTCCACAGCCCAGGTTTAGCCTGCCGCACCCCACTCTCACAAGCTGGCTCTTATCTTCCCTTTCCATGTGGATGAGCAGTCCTACCATCTGATCAGCTGTTCACAAGGTTGCTGCCACAGCCAGCAACCTTGCCCCACACCCAGCCCAGCCCCGCCCAGCTCCGCCCCGCCCCGCCCCGCCCCGCCCATTCATCCATCTCTGTCTCTCACTGGGATCCCCTGACCTGCTTCCGTCCCTCCAGACAGACACAGCACGGAAGGCAAACTCTCCTCTTGCACCTTCCTGCCAGACTCACAGCCCAGGAGACTGGCCCCTGTGCACCCCATGTTCCCTGTGGCACCCCCAGTTGTCACCATAGCACCCATCACACATCCCTCCGCAGCACCATGCTGTCCTATCTGCGTTATCCACGCTAATTCCTCCCCAGCATCCAGGTTTGGAGCCCGACAGACACTGCAGGGCCCTACTCACAGAACAGCCCTCCTTGTATCAAGGGCTCACTGTCTGCATCCCTGGCATCCCTTCACCAACAGCGGGCAGGGGATGTGGCTGAATCCCTCACTGCTGCCATGCTGCAGTGGGTTAGCACCATAGTCACTCACTGGACAGACAGGGGTACTCGCTAGAGGGCGCTGTGGGGAAAACGGTATGAGGACTGTGCCAGCTTGCCTTTCACCTCTGGGGTCTACCCCTCCTCTTCTATTCAATTCCTCACATTCGTTTCCACGTGTCCTCCACGGACAGGAAGACCTCCCTCCTGGCTGCTTCATATGACAGCAAACCAGAGGGAGGTGGGAGGCTCTGCCCCTGCTCTCCCGTCTGTAACCCTTCAATGGTCCCCAGCTGCCTTCAAGACCAAGTCCAGGCTAGGCCTCCAAGGTTCTCAACTCAGTCTTCCCAACATGCCATTGCTTGAAGATGGACAGAGACGACAGCAATTCTGTGACAGAACAGTGCCCTCTCAGGTCTCCTCACTTTTTAGCTACCCTCTTGGCTGCTGTCCTGGACTCCCAGGCTTCCAAGACCTATCAGAGTTCTAAGAAGCTTCCATGAACAGCCTGTCAACCCACAGCCCCCCGACCCTAAGGCCCTTCCCACTCTGTGCCAGGATCTTTGGGTACAGATTGACACTTTGGCTCAACTGACAACATTAGACACTCCTGTGCCTTCAGGGCCTGGCACAGAGTAGGCCTCAAAGCAAAACATGTTAGAGGTATTTTTGACATGGGAGATTTTCTGACATGCCCACTTGCCTATCTGTGTCAGCATTTGGTGTCTCTGGTAATGAATGTGGTGACTTTCCACAGCCTCATCCACCTGGAGTTGTTTTACTTTGGGGTTTGTCCGTCTGTTCGTTGGGCTTTGTCAAATATACCTCAATGGCAAAATGACTGCATGGGCCTACCCTGTACCCCACTGGAGAGACACAATGAGAACATTGAATAGATGAATGAAATGTGACACTCCCTGTGCCCTTCAGACCTGGCATTGGTGATGCTCCTGGGGGCTCTCAGGATATCCGCCCACTCAGTTCTGAGGGGCCTGCATACAAGCCCCTCCCAGGTGCCCTGCCCTCTGAGCCCTGTTGTAGCCTGGCACCAACCATGTGACCTCTCCAGAAACAATGCTGAACCTCAGAGATTTGTGGGGTAAAAGGAAAGAGTGTGGAGTGCCTAACAGTGTGGAGTGTGGAGACCCAACAGACGTGAGTGTCCCTCAGGTGTTGGCAATCTCCACCTCAGATACCTCTGACCTCAGAGGAGACTGGCAGAATTACCATTACTGTCCCTTCTTAAACAAGAAGGGCCAGCAGAGTGGCTCAGCAGAGTAAGCACAGGTCATAGAGCTGCCACCTAGCCACCGCCCCTGCCTGCATCTGTTCACATCCTCCTTCCTGCGCCTACAGCTGGAATGGTCTTTAGAAAACGCTGCCAGGACCAGAACAGACCACGCTTCAACCCTGGCCTTGCTTTCTGTGTCCATCACTCTGCCTCCAAGGCCTTCCCAGGACTGGCCCTGCTTCCCCGTGCAGTCACAAGCAACATCCATTGAGGAACATACCCCATTCCTTCTCCCACTTGTCTGCTAACCCTCACCTTCTCAGGGAGCAGGCATGGGGCTCTGGTCGGAATAGAGCCCCTATCCAGCACAGTACTAGCCATAGGACTGTGTGCCCCATTTGAGGCTGAGCATCCCCTGTGACCATAGCCAGGTACCCAGTACAGGCCTTACCGAGGTGGCCAAACTGGATTCCAAAACAACAGACTCTGGGCTCTGTCTCCCTATTGCTCTGCCCAACTCTCTCACCCCACTTCACAGCAGGACCCTCTTACCAGGCTAGCCGGGACATGGCATAAGTGACTCTGCAGGCCTGGGTCTCCCCAAGGAGGGACTTCGTGTCCACGGTGTAAGCACCCATGTTGTCAAAGACCAGCCAGTCCCCTACTTGTAGTTGCGGCAGCCACAGGCCCTCAGCCACACAGTCGCAGCCATCAACTGCTGGGCCCCACAGGCTGCTGCTGTACAGCGGTTGATCCGCAGATGGTTTCTGTAGGAGAGAAGGGGAGACGCCTCAGCTCCGATGGACATACCACGCCCTCAAGTATTTCCTCCCTCAGACACCTGCTCTAGCCCCCACAGCTGACATGGGTAGTATTTAATTTCCAGGGGTGTGACTTTGGGCAAGAACGTAAACCTCAGGTGCCTCAGGTTGCTTGTCTGAAAAATAGGGATAAATATCACCTACTTTACCTGGCTGCTGGGAGGGGAAATCAATCAGTGCACATAGATCATTTAAGGCCAGCTGGCAGAGGGCGAGTCTGGGGGGCTCATGCTAGTCCGACGGTGGCTGTCACTGGGTCTGTGAGTCCAGTCGGACTGGCCCCTTTAGACCTCCCTTGCATCTACACCTCTACAGCCCTTTCCATGAGCTCATTCCCAGCCTCTCTTCCAGCCCTGAAGCTTTCTCTTCTAGGAAGCATGGCCGGGAGGCAGAAGCCGAAAGCCCACAGGGGAGTAAGAGTCACCCTGACTCGGGTTTCAGACCGACAGACTGTCATCTCTGATCTGGCAGAGTCTACAGAGGCCATAGGTCAAACACACTGACTCCCAACTTCAGTGATCTTGGAATTCACTCTGTAGACCAGGCTGGCCTCAAAATCACAGAAAGTCCACCTGCTTTTGCCTCCTGAGTGCTGGGATTAAAGGTATGTGCCACCAACGTCCAGCTAATGGCTAACTTTCTTCTTAAATGATTTCCAAATGGAAAAGAAATCTCTGACAGTCCATCTCTGGACAACTAAAGTATCAGTTCAATTCTGTGCACAGTTTAGGGCTCCTGCTGGGCAGGTCCTAGAAGAGGGGTCACAGCTGAAGGAGAGACATGGGTGGGGTCCTCTGAGTGGCCTCGCTGGCCCCTTGCTCTGCCTGCTGCAATTCTGGCCACATGTCAGCTGCTCCTGGGCTACTCTCCAGCAAACCTGCCTCCCCTACACCTAATTTTACCCCCCAGATCTTCCCTCTCTCCAAGCCTGCCATGTTTTCTTTAGGTTCAGAGGTAGCATCCCAAGCCCCTGGAAGCTTGACACCCCTCAGAGTCCCACCTCTCACGGCACTCGTGATTGGTAACGAAACACTGATGTGCTCGGGCCCAACTTCCCTACAGAGTAAATTCTGTCAGCTGAAGGGCAAGTGTCCAGTGTCTTTCTGTCCCCCACACTCCAGTCTGGCCCTAGCAGGTACTAGTTTCAATATTTATAACCGATTGCATGCCATGCGTGGGTAGGGTCTATAGAAAGAAAAATTGACATGCATACAAGCCATCCAAAGGGCCTGGGAGGGGGCAGTGAGGACCAGCAGAAGAAAGGCCAGCCATCAGCTGAGCCAGCTCAGGGCTGAGGGGAAACTAAGAAAGAGGGACTGTTTCCATAAGTATAAATGAGGTTCACACGGGTGACAAAAATTAACAGTGCCCAGTCCTATCAAGAAGGAAAGGGTCCATGATGAGAGCTAGCCTGTATTCACCAGTCCATTCACTTGTTGAGCACCTATTGTATACCAGGCTCTTCAGTGGGAGTGAGCACACACACACACAAAAAATTAAATTTAAAGGGAGAATGAACTGATGCTCATCCGTTTAGCTTCATATCTTTTTTTTTTCTCTTCGTTTTTTCCAAACAGGGTTTCTCTGTGTAGCCCTGTATATCCTGGAATTCACTCTGTAGACCAGGCTACCCTTGAACTCACAGATCCTGGCCTCTGCCTCCTGAGTGGTGGGACTAAAGGTGTGCACCACCTAGCCCCAGTCTCTAGAAAAAAAAAAATTGAGTGGATGGTCTGTCTTGAGGGACAGGTGCTCTGTTTGGGAAAACAGCCTTTAAAGCCTTCTCCACAACAAAGACAAAGATACCGTTAGGTTATAAGTTACCATCCTCTTGCCTATTAGAGGTACAAGCTTAAAAACAGACAAAAAAAAACCCAGCTGTGTGTGGTGCTGGGGTCAAGCGTGGGACCCCATGTGTGCTAGCCAGGAGCTCTACTGCTGAGCCACACAGCCAGCTCTTTTTGTCTTTATTTTATTTTTAAATTGACACCTTGTGACTGTTCTGTCTCTCGTGCTATTCATTCACTTATTCAGTCGTTTCTCTTTTTGTGGGACTAGGTATTGCAGGACATCTGATCGCAGTGTGAACCCCAAGACTGGGTTATTTGCTATAAAAACAAACAAACAAATAAAAAACTTTTTCTAGTTGTGGAGTGGCTCAACCCCTAGCACACACCTTTAATCCCTCTGGCTGGAACACAGACATGCCCTCAGTACACCTTTAATCCTAAACAATGAAGGGAAAGCTAGTTTGTAAAAGGAAACAGCCATGTTTGAAAGAGATATCTAATTGAATGGCAGACGAAGTGATGGATCAGAAAAAGACAGAATACACCCAACTCTCCTAGGAAGAGAAAGGGAAACTACTTAAGAGAGCACAGAGAGAGGAAGAGGCAGTTTACCAGGGCAGTTAGAGAGAGACAGCTTGCAGAGAGAACAAACTAGACACAGGTGAAGACAGAACAAGCCAAAGAATGAGAAGGAGCCAGAAGATTAGAACAGATTGCTAGAGTTAGTATAAGGCCAAGCAAGAGAAGACTGACTGAATCAGTCAGCTTGGAGAGGAGCAGCTGAGTTGAACCAGCCAGCCAGAGATCAAAAAGAACTAGAAAGGGGTGAGCTTATTCTGAAGCAAGTCTCAGAGGCTGAAAACACTCTAGGCCTAGATTAGATTGTACAGAGGCTAGAAGCTTCCAAAATGAGGCCTAAGTTAGCAGAAAGAGGCAGTGATCCTTGGAGATTACAGTTACATCAGGAGAATAAAGTTAACTTTTACAACTAGGCCTGAATCTAGGGCCTGGCACTTGCCACGCAGGCGCTCTACCACTGAAATGTGTCCACAGCTCCCTTCGTTCTGTATGTTTGAGACAGGGTCTCCCTCAGTCATCCATGCTGGCCTTGAACTCACTCTGTAGACCATACAGGCCTTGAACTTGATGTTTCAGCAAGACTGTCTCAATAAATAAATAAATAAATAAATAAATAAATAAACAAGATATTGGGGAGGGATGGGGACATGGCACACAAGGACCTGAGTTCAGATCTTCAACACACTCATACAAAGCAGAATCTTTGTATGAGTATGCCTGGAATCTTGGGCTGGGAAGGCAGAGATGGAGGATCTATGACCAGCTATTCTTGCTTAGTCAGTGAGCTTCGGGCTCAGAGAGCCAGGGATGGGGTACACAGAAAGGTGGGGTACATGGGCCCCTAAAGTAAATAATCCATTTTTATATATACCATATAAAACGCTCCAAAATATTTTTAGTGGAAGAAGAGAGAGTTGTTGACAGGCAGCAACAAAAGTGGGTGGGACACTGGAACATAACCTTAGGATAAAAACCCTATTTGTAGATGTACAGGCAGAGATCGGACAGGAAATTTCAGCTAATCAAGTCCATCCTTATGGTCAAAAAATCCCCTTCAGGAACCAAGAAATGCACCTCTGAAAGGGAAGGAGAGGCGATACCCAACACCCATCACTGTCCTTATAACACAGAAAATGCAGGTCTGTGACTCCAACTCAATGTCTAGTGCATGCAAGGCTACATCAGATGCCCAGCGACGGTTGTATTCTTGATTAAAACTGCAGACAAAACAAAGCCCCTCCATGGGGACAGTCTACTTATGCCAATGAGCTAACCCTAACCATGTAGAGACCTGCTAAGAGCAGCCTCACTTAGAAATGGAAGTGACTTTAGGAGTCAAAAGATCTGCCCCCTCATTTTCCAAAGAAACCAGAGCCCCTGGCTTCAGTAGCCATTCTGTAGCCTGCCTATGATTCTTCTGCTGCCATGTGGCAGACCTGGGTCCTAAACCTGTTTTTTTTTTTTACTCCAAATCTAAGGCTCTCTGTTATCATTATTCTCTCTCTCTCTCTCTCTCTCTCTCTCTCTCTCTCTCTCTCTCTCTCTCTGTGTGTGTGTGTGTGTGTATGTGTATGTATATATGTGTGTATACACACATACATCATGAGAAATACTGGCATTACAGCATTTACAATGTTACAATAGAAGGATGTATATAGAAAATGAAGAAATAAAACACTTCATTATAGATATGCCCAGCCAGTAGAAAGAGCAGGAAGTGGGTCTGGCAAGACAGCCAGCAAGGAAAGGTGTGCACTGCCAAACATGACAGCCTGGGTCCAATCTCCAGGACCCATGTGGGGAAGGTGGGAACCAACACACACACAGAGAGAGAGAGAGAGAGAGAGAGAGAGAGAGAGAGAGAGAAGACAAAGTGAATAAATAAATGTATAAAAATGATAAAACTCAAAGGAGTTGGGGTAATGGCTAGAAGAAATCATTGTTAGCACACAAGTCAGTGTCTAAGCTCAGAGACAAAGTTTCTACTCACAAAAGTAATAGAAGCATTGTTATAAAATTATTGGATATATTTGGGCCATGCTAATATTTAATCAAGGAAAGTCTTAAGACCCTAGTGGGGAAATAAAATAGATGAGCCGTACACTCTTCTAGCTAGAAAATTTTAATAAAGCAAAAGTAAATTCCTCCCTAATCTAAAACAGACTAAATGAATTACTCATAGAGACTGTCCAGACATTTTTCTTAGTACTAGAAAGCATGTAAAATAATCATGGGCTTATCAAAGGATATCAATTAAATAATGACACTGTGGTTGGTTAATTCATATAAATCTACCCTTATATCATGTATGAAAGAGTATCTGTGTGCTTGCCTGACAACTAAAGGAATACAGTTTCAAGCCAAGCGGTGGGCTCACCTTGTGATCTCAGAACTCCAGAAGCTAAGGCAAGAGGCTCACAGGCTGGCAGCCTGGCTGCACAGTGAGACTCTGCCAAAGAACAATCACTAAAACAATTCAAAAGAAGAAGGCTGTAAACTTTCCAGCCTCTTCGATGTGTGGTCCACCCAAGCACATCGCCCTCCTTCCTTTTCTGGGGTTAACCACTGTCGTGTTCAGCATTCTCTTGGCTTAAAAAAAAATGTTTCTATGAATGTACCTAACGTTAAATGATAGGTTTCACTCTGCGTGCTTTTGACAGCTACACACTTGACACAGTTGACACCTGTGTCCCCAGTGCTGGCACAGGCACGCTGCACAGAGCTCCGTGCAGGTCACACGTTCACTCACTAGTTACTCTGCTGACAGACGTTAAGGTTGCTTCTGGTGTTCTGTACTGTACAACTGATGCTGTGTGTAGTCTGTGATAGCAACTCAAGCACCCGGGAACTTGCTGGGACAAAGGGTACACATGGTTAGCCTTATCTGACACTGTCAATCTGTTTCCTGACACAGACACACCGATGCTCACCGGCTGTGTCTGGGACACCCACCTATGGCACATCCTCACCCATTACTGTCTGGGATAAAGCATACCTCGCTTTCATTTGCATTCCCTCGGCTGCAGTGAGCAGCTTTCCTTTTCAGTTTGACTCTCTCCTTCCAGGTACTGCCAGACAAATTTTTCACAAGTTCTTCATGTAACATAGGCAAACACCAGTCCTCAGGCAGGCACGGTGATACCCACTTGTAATCCCAGCACTCAGGAGGCAGAGGCAGGAGGACTGTTGCAAGTTCAAAGTCAGCCTGACCTACATAGTGAATTCTAGGCCAGATGGGAGTACATAGTGACAGCCTGCTGCAAAATACATACATGCATGGATGCATGCATGCTTGCACACATAGACAAATAAAGCTTTAAAGTCTTTCCCTATCTACTTTTCCCATTTTAGAATAGTCTCTGTTGCATGCTTCTTTGCCCCAGATGAGCTCCCTTCCTGTGATGTCACTGATGCTCAAGTTTCAGGTCACTTTGCAGAGAGAAGCCATTCCTCAGTTCCTAAGTCCCTTCCTCATGCAACTTCCCTTCAGGACCAGAGGTGGCAGTGTTTACTCCACTTAGCAATAAATTCTCTCTCTCTCTCTCTCTCTCTCTCTCTCTCTCTCTCTCTCTCTCTCTGCCTCTCTCTCTCTGCCTCTCTCTCTGCCTCTCTCTCTCTCTCTCTCTGCCTCTGTCTCTGTGTGTGTGTATGTGTGTGTGAGAGAGAGAGAGAGAGAGAATGAATGAATGAATGAATGAATGAATGAATGAACAAACGAACAAATAGTGCTGCGGCTTAAACCCATATCTCAAACATACTAAGTTCTATCACTGAGCTGCCATGAGCATACAGTTTTATTTAAATATTAGTATGTTAGATATTTGATGTTGTTGAGACAGAGTCTTACTATATAGACCAGGCTGGCCTCAAACTCACAATCCTTCTTCCTCAGCTTCCAATGTACTGGGACTATGGGTGTGTGTCACCATGCCCAGATATTTTGAGTTATATGCATATTCTTGTGTATTCAGGTGTGTGTGTGTGTGTGTGTGTGTGTGTGTGTCTGTCTGTCTGTGTATCTGTGTATCTGTGTGTGTCTGTGCCCATGCACATGAGATCCAGAGGTCAACCTCTGGTATCATCCCTCAGGAGCCATCTACCTTGGATTTTGAGACAGGGTCTCTATAGTGGTTTAAATGAGAATGAGAATGTCTCCCATAGGCGCATGTGTTTGAAGGCTTGGTCCCCAGTTAGTAAAACTGTTCGGGAAAGACTAGGAGGTGTGGCCTTAGGGGTGAGCTTTGAGGTTTCAAAACTCCATGGCAGACTCAGTCTCCCTTCTCCTCCTTCTCCTCTTCTTCTTCTTCCTCCTCTTCCTTTCCCTCCTCCTCTTCCTCTTTCTCCTCCTTCCCCCCCCCCCAGATCAGAATGTAAAGCTCTCAGCAACTGCTCCAGTGCCATGCCTGTCTTCTCCCTGAACTTCTTCATGAACTATAAGTGTGCCCAATTAAATGCTTTCTGTTTTGCATTGCCTTGGTCATGGTGTCTCTTCACAGCAATAGAACAGTCTCTCACTGGGACCTGGGAATGTGATGATTGGAGTAGGTTTTACTGGCTGGTAATCCCCAGAGCCCCATTTCCCACAGCGTCCTCAGTGCTGGGATTACAAGAGTGCACCACCAAACCTGGTTTTTTTTCTTCTTTTTACAAGGGTATTGGAGACTAAACTCGGGTTCTCAGTCACGTGTAACAAGCACTTTGCCAACTGAACTATTTCCACAGTGCCTAGATGTACTTGCTATATACAAACATTTAAAACATTGAGTTGTCTAAAATAGCACACATTCCAGTACTTCATAGAGAGTACAATTGGTTGAGAGGCGAGATCATAGTTTAAGTGGGAGGAGGGATAGTAGATTGGGTGGGAGGAGGGATAGTAGATTGGGTGGGAGGAGGGATAGTAGATTGGGTGGGAGGAGGGATAGTAGATTGGGTGGGAGGAGGGGTAGTAGATTGGGTGGGAGGAGGGATAGTAGATTGGGTAGGAGGAGGGATAGTAGATTAGGTGGGAGGAGGAATAGTAGATTGGGTGGGAGGAGGGGTAGTAGATTGGGTGGGAGGAGGGATAGTAGATTGGGTGGGAGGAGGGATAGTAGATTGGGTGGGAGGAGGGATAGTAGATTGGGTGGGAGGAGGGATAGTAGATTGGGTGGGAGGAGGGATAGTAGATTGGGTGGGAGGAGGGATAGTAGATTGGGTGGGAGGAGGGATAGTAGATTGGGTGGGAGGAGGGATAGTAGATTGGGTGGGAGGAGGGATAGTAGATTGGGTGGGAGGAGGGATAGTAGATTGGGTGGGAGGAGGGATAGTAGATTGGGTGGGAGGAGGGATAGTAGATTGGGTGGGAGGAGGGATAGTAGATTGGGTGGGAGGAGGAATAGTAGATTGGGTGGGAGGAGGGATAGTAGATTGGGTGGGAGGAGGGATAGTAGATTGGGTGGGAGGAGGGATAGTAGATTGGGTGGGAGGAGGAATAGTAGATTGGGTGGGAAGAGGAATAATAGAGTACAAGGGGATTTTATGAGAGTCTTGAGATAAGATTACATTTTGTTTAAAAAAAAAAAAAAACATTGACAGAACTGGAGAGATGGCTCAGTGGTTAAGAGCACTGGATCTTCCAGAGGAACCAGATCTGGTTCCAAACACTCACATGGCAGCTCACAACAGTCTGCGACTCCAGCTCTTGTGAATGTAATGGCCTCTTCTGGCCTCTGCAGGAGCTGTTTGCATGTGGTGCACATACTTACCTGCAGGGAAACACTCATACACATAAAATAAAAATAAACAGATTTTGTAAAGGCATTGGCAGCAAAGGAGATAAAACAATAAACACAATCAGAATATTTCTATGAGCACAATAGTAAAGTGTGTTATTTCAGATAATTAAAAAAACAAAAAGCCACAATGCTCCTAAGTCTAGTAAGGGATCCATCTAGTTAGGGATCCATCATTAGAATATCATTCTTAAAGGTGATTCCATCTCAACAATGTCAGACAAGCCGCTCACTCAGGATCATTCTGACAGGAGGCCGTGCATGAATGAGAATAACAAGGCCCCACAGCGCTTGCGTGGCCGATGAGGCAGTGATTGTAGAAGGAAGGCAGTCTTTTCACAGGAGCTTCTCTGACATGAGCAGATAATCAAAGATGAATAAAGCATGCCCGCTCCCCGCAAGTGGCTCACAGTCTGCAGAGAAGAAGCATTCCACCTTACCAAGTCTGAGACTCTGAACAAGGAACTCCACCCCCTAAGGCCAGTTTTCTCATCAGAAAATGAGATCAATAAGATGCTTACAAGAATTGAGAGTAATGACGTGTGAAATGCTTAACACAGAAACCATGGCTATAAGCACATAATATCAACTGTTCCCAGTACATCCATGACGCAGGCAGCAATGAGGCGTGTGCACTCAGCATGAGAGGGGCCAGGATGGTGAGCAGAGTTCATTAGGGTAGCGGGCTTTCCCCTTTCTGACTACCCACGTTTCCAAAGTCTGTTTGGTTCCAGCAGTGACACACTGCTGTGGCAGTCCCATGTTCAGGAGGCTAAAACAGGAGGCCACCATGGGCAACACAGCAAGATCCTGTCTTTAAAGGGGGTGGGGGAAGGGAGGGGGTGGAAAGAGTGACTTTCTCTACATTGTAGTGAATGGATGCTAAGCAGGCAGGAGGAAGGGCCAGAGGAGGGGGCCAGAGGAGGGGCCAGAGCAGAGGGGCCAGATGGTCGCTTGGGTGGCTCAAACAGAGGGTGGCCCCACACAATGGTGACAACAGGAAAAAAGGAGATAAACTCAAATGGTTTGGGGATCTAGAATCAAGAACTGCAGGTGTACTCCATAGGGAGCACAGGGAAGACAAGAACCCACCATGCCAAGTCCTTCAGCCTAGCTGACCACTGAGAGAAGGAGCTATGTACTGGAAATTAAGAGTTCAGAGCTGAGCAAGTTTAACCTGAGGTGTCTGTGAGACACAGGAAAATCCTGTGGCAAAACCAAAACCAAAACCTTACTAAGGCCTGACCCTCAGAAGGGATTCATGCCATGCCCAGTACTGTAGACCTGATCAGAGGCCCACAGCTCAGACGTCAGAGACTTTAGGGGGAAGCCAATTACTGTTGTCTTTCTAAACAGTCACACTGACAAAGCGCTTTCTAAATCTTTGTCTAGAGCAGTGGTTCCCAACCTTCCTAATGCTGGAACCCTTTAATACAGTTCCTCATGTTGTGTTGACCCCCAACCATAAAAACATTGTGCTAGTTCCTAACTGTAATCTTGCTACTATTATGAGTTGTGATGTAAATATCAGATATGCAGGATATCTGATCCCTGTGACCCCCGAGGGGTCGGGACCCGTAGGTTGAGAACACTGTCCATGCTCTTTACCTAGGCCCGAGACGCCTCTTTATTGTTCTCACCATCACAGAGATTCGAAACTGGCTTTTGTACTCATAAACTCATTACAGCCGAGGTTACCTGCACAAGACCAGCCACCAAGATCAGTCAGCATCCCAGCAGGCAGCAGTCTTGGACTCAATGGGTTATAAAGGCTGGGGGCGTGACAGAGGTCGTAGAGTGCATTGGGATGTGGGGTCAGAGGAGGGGACTGGGAGTATAAATGATCAAGATATGTTATTGACATGTATGAAATGGTCAAAGAATAAGTAAAACATATTTTTTAAGTAGGAAATAGGAACTGGAAATAGTAAGCTACTAGGCTGGCCCAGTCTAACCTGGTCTAACCTGGTCTCTAAGTCTGACTAGTAGGATGTGGACTGCCACAAAAATACAGAATGTAAAAGACTGGATTCCTCTGAGCATCAGGGAGGCTTCTTCAGTCACAGCTGTGACTGGAAACCATAGTTGACTTTGGAACGAGACCTCACAAGGCCAGTGCACCATGGGGAGGCCCCTGAATGAGGCAAAGATGAGCTCCCCCTGCCTGCCATGGGGTAAGGTGTGGAGAGGGCCTTGTGGAGATGCTGAGCTTTGAGGATACAGACACAGGCAGCCTTGTCTCATTTTCTCTCCCGATCCACTGTGCACACTAAAGCTGGGAGGCCCATGTGCTTTGTTGCTCTGGTTCCCCTGTTCATAAAAATCTACACAGTCAAGCTCCAGGGACTAACGGCAGGCGGAGAATCACAGATATCTGTCAAGACACTCAGAGCTGGAAACAGGAAGCCAAGCAGCCAGGTCTATCCTGACTGAAGTACTACATAACCACAAAGAAACATTGTAAACTGAGTCAACGGCACAGCAATAGCTACGCCCCATGGAAATGAAAACGAGAATTACGAAGCAACATCACTCCAATGTTATGAAAACAAGTACTTTGTGTTTTCTAAAAGAATGAAAAGAAATACAACATTCTGCATGTAAAGACTACGAGCATTAATTTCACCCTTACATCACCATCATCATCATCATCATCATCATTTTGGACAGGTTCTATGAAGTCTAGGCTGACCTTGAACTCATATCCTGAGGGCTGAGATTCTAATTACGTCCCATGCCTAGATCTTTTGTCTATTTTTTTAAACCATTTTAGTGTGCGTTGAACCCAGGGCCTCTTGTGTGCTCGTCAAGTTCTCTACCGCTGAGCTACACTCTGGGAACACAGCTCGGTGACAGTCATGGTCAGCACGACTTGGCATTTCTGAGGCCTCCGGTTTGAGCCCCAGCATCACAAAGACTAATTAAATAAGAGTTAGATAAAATCATACGCACAGGATGGCAGCGGCACATTCACAGGGGTGGGCTCACCTTCTGCAGGGCGGGGGTGGGGCAGGTGTTGTCAAACAGGACTGAGTTGAAGACCCCATAAACGCCCTCATCAAGGTGGTACACGATGCTCTTAGGGGCTGCGCCGGTTTGCTCTGCGAGGAAGGGAGAGAACAGGGGCCACACAAGCAGAATGTGAGGGGCCTGGGAGTCAGACGCTGGCACCACAGTGAGCCCAGTAAGGAGAGGGCTGTGTGGCAAAGGGTTGCCCTTTCTAGCTATGAGATAGACCCTGCAACAAAAGCCACTAAAAGCCATCTTTTTGGTGACATGGATCCACTTCTGAGTCAAGATGCCATAATTCCCTGTCGCCTCTGAGCCCCTCGAGGCCCCAGGAAAAGCAGGAAGACAGCTCACCAAAACTCAGGTCAGCAGGACATTAAGTCACTTTCTCAGAAGCACGAGACAGGGAGGAGGTGTGCTCCAAGGAACCAGGCGGGCTAGCCACACTAGGTAGGATAGCCCCCAAGGCTATAAGAGGTCAGGAGAAAGCAGGAATGCACATATGCACACGAACTGACCACGCTGCCTGGAGCCCCCACGCTGGAGCCCCAACGAGCTCTATCTGAGGAAGAGCACAGCACTGTGAGGCTCTCCGGTGTGAAGGGCCTGGAGCATAGGGCAAAGCCCAAAATCAGATTCACTGACACCGGTCACTCATGGGGTTCTGACGGATCCCTGTGGGAAGCGTGGTCTATCTGGAAGGACAGAGAAGTCACTGATGCCAGTTGTGTGGTCACGTGAGCTCTGAGTCACGTGATGCCGTTGGTGTGGGTACGTGAGCTCCGAGTCAGCCTGAGCTAAACTTGAACGCCAGCACTGCTCTTTATCAACCCTGTGTCCCGGAACTGATTACTTAACCTGTCCCTGACTATGTTCTGGCCTGCATGAACAAATGTTTTCATGAGGTTATGAGAAAGGATGAGTAGAGGCAGACATGGCGTCAGATGCAAGCTCACCTCTAGCTACGCATTAACCTGTTCATTTACATTCTCCTTGACTCCATTTCTCATCCATAAAAGCAGCAGTCCTCAACCTGTCGTTCAAGACCCCTTTGGGGGTCAAGTGACCCTTTCACAGGGGTCTGCTAACACCATGGGAAATATCAGATACTCACATTATTATTTAAAACAGTAGCAAAATTACATCTGTGAAGTAGCAATGAAAATAATTTTATGGTAGGGGTCACCACCACGTGAGGAACTGTATTAAAGGGTTGCAGCATTAGGAAGGCTGAGAACCACTGGAGTAAAGGGATAAAATTGTCTTTGGGGTGAGGGGAACTGACTGCAACTTTCCCTATAGTAAAGGCCCATTCTCCAGAAGACTCCACCCCTGCTTAGCTGGCCACTGTCTCAGCTTCAGGGAAGAACTGGGCTCTGATGCCCATCTGGCACCCCACCTACCCTCCCTGCTGGGCTGGTCCAGAACCTCCTTCTTGGCAACGATGCTGACGGCCACAGTGAAGGCAGAAGTCACATAGTAGCGCCCCAGCTCAGCAAGGATGTCCACACCGCAGCCCTCAGGGAAGTACAGGTCCAAGGCTGAGTTAATCACTGAGGCCATCTGGAGAGAAGAACGTGCGGGACTATGAGATTTCGAGAAGAATCTGGCAGTGGAAAGGTCCCAGCTGGTAGCTGGGTGACAGCTAGCCAGGAAGGGCGAGGCTGGGGCAGAGCTGGAGTGAGGACCTCGTGTAGCTCACTCCTCTAGATAATCTCACATAGAAAGGGGTATTCTCTCCTATAATGTGGGTGCTCAGATTCCAGGTTCCTGAGCAGGGATCCTTCCTCCATAAACAACTAGCATGTTAAATAGTAGGTTAGATTCCAGGAAAACAAATACAAAAACAAAACAAAAAACAAACGCACAAAGCTAGATCTGTCATCTGTCATCTGTCACCTGTGGGTGAGCCTCTTCACTGAGAATGTTTAGAGGGACTCCTTTCATTTTTATGCAAACAAACACAACTGAGTTGTGTGGGCTTGGAGGTTTTTGTTGTGTTGTTTTGTTTTGTCTTGTCTTATGGGAGAAAGGTTAGTTATTGTAGCCCATGCTGGCCTTGAACTCCTGACCTCCTACATCCACCTCCCAAGTGCTGGGATTATAAGCATATGATTCTGTCCCCAGCACGTGTATATTTTTATAACCTGTTGCACTCAATGGATTCTGAGTGTCCTACCCACATGAATAAATGTTTTCATCATACCCAGCCAATCTGAGCACTGGGAAGTCCACTGGACTTCTATGTACAAGGCCACAATTTCAGTTTTAAGGCTAATTCCTGGGACACCCGGAGCCTTCTCTGGATCACTTCACACAGAGACTCGAGAAGTATTGCACTACTAAGGAGATTCGCCCCTAGAGGTCAGAATGGGAATCACTGCTACAACACATTTATATTGACTGTAAAGTGAGCAAAACAAAGGTTGGTTTTCCTTCCTTGCCCTTACCACCAGGTTTCTTACCAGCCCATTGGAGGGCAAATAAGGCACACATACTCAGGCCACTGTAGAGTTCATGGTAAGTAAATATACCTTGCCTGAGCCTCTAGCTAAGTGCATGGGCTGGAGTCAGGCAGAGCTGCGGTACAGCCAGCTCTGCTGTGGACTTGGGAAGTGACATAGTCTGTAAGTCCAGCTGAGCCACAACACAGGGTTAATAAATAGCAATAAAATCCACCAAGTTCAAGGTGTTGACAGTTGGGCCAGAGGTAATGCACAGTGGCCTTATACACTCACCATGCCCTTCCCCCACCACAAAATAACCATCAAACCACACTTGACCACGCAGTTACCTCTTCAAATCTCACTTTGGCTCCCTCTAAGCCAGGAAAGCCACCACCAAGGTCCAGGATGTTCATCGTGTGGCCCAGCTCCGCGCCCATTTGAAACACAAGCCTGGCATCCGCGATGGACTGGGCATAGGCCTGAGGGTCAGGACAGCCACTGCCAATGTGAAAACTGGGAAGGGAGGAAGAGCCTTGGCTTACATACAAGGTCCAGGTAGCCCCATGTTACAGATGCAATGACTAAGGCCTGGAACATTAGGCTACAGAGGGCTATGTGGGAAGCTAGCAGCAGAGGAAGCACTTCTCCCATCCCTCCATACCTCTCTAGAGAGAAACCATTTGGGATGAGAGCTGGAGTCCCAAGGTATCATGTGGCCAGGGGAAGTCGCTAGGCTTGCTTTATTTACGTCTTGCCATCTACAGTCTGGGGAGAAAAGCCCTTACTGTTCGAGGGTGTGGAAAGGCTCTGGGCATGGAACCTGAAGTACAGATTAAATCATACTAGAGAAGTGGCCCTATCTCTCTGCACGAACGGAAACATCTCCATAGCACGGCTATGGTCTCTGGCTTATAAGCATGCAGAACCCCCCCCCCCGAAGCCATGTCCCTGGGAAGAACCTCCTGGGATAAGACCCTCTGGGGACTGTGGAACTATAGAAAGAAATGCCAATAAGCCTTCCTTCTAAAGAGAGGACACCCTCTGGTGGCAAAACTGCAAGCCCAGCTAAAGGCCCAGGATGTCCACAAATAATTCCTGGGGAAAGGGTAGTGAGTCTGGCCTGGGCGTGGTGGTGGCTGGCTCCCAGTGCACACACCTCACACCCACCACCTCCACATGGCTCTTCTTGGCATTCTCTAGCAGATGTCTGCAGGATTTCAGTGACGCCCCGAACCTCAGGCTCAGGTGATTCAGAGAGTGGGAGTCCTGGGTAGCGATGCACAGAACCATCCTGTGGAGAAAAGAGGCGATCCTGCTGAGTGAGCCACCCCTCCCCCCACTGCCATGCCCAGCTGCTCCTCTTTGGACTGGTGGGCTGGGAACCACACAGCCCTTCTAGGTCACCCTGCACTGCCAACCGACTTCTGAGGCACTTGTCAGTCCAGGTGACTCAGGTCTTCTCATTCAACTCCATACCAGGCAGGTTTCCTAAATTTTCAGACATCACACAGAGGGAACCACGTGTCAAAAAAAAAAAAAAAAAATCCTAAGGAGAATCCTCAAACATGTGGGGTGCTGTGCTTTGGGTGAACCAGAATGGCTCCTGAACACCCTACCATTCCCTCAGACCCCTGAGGGTTAGTAACAGTCACAGCCAGAGCAAAACATCCATTCCCACGACCCTCCCGTGACCAACGTTAAAATATCCTGTATCCATTGCACAAGCTGTTCAAGCAACATGATGCTTGCGCGTATCCCTTAGATGGTCCATGCTGTCTACCAACACTTACACATTTGCTTGGCTGTCCACACCTCCCCAGATCCACTCATTCCTCAAAGCCCACCTCAAATGTCATCTTTTCTGACGCTGGGGATTCTTGATCTTTGAAATCCCTTGGGCCTTTTCTGCCTAGGGCTACAACAGCTCTGCCTGGATCTGGCAAGAGCACCACCCCACCCTCCTGTGAGTGTGATGCAATCCAAGGAGCATCCAGGGTGAGGACCTCTTCACAGCTCCTCCCCTCTCCCCCTCCCCTCCCCCTCCCCTCCCCCTCCCCTCTCCTCCCCCTCAGCCCAGCCTCCCTACGGAAGTGGCCCTCAGCTTACTTGGCACTGGGGTGGCTCTTGACCACCTTGGCCAGCTCCACTTCATTGTCGAAGCTCAGCAACCTCACCCCGTGCTTGGCAGCATACTTGATCTGTGCAACTTGCTTACAGGGGTTGGCACAGATGATCTTACTGGCAGGGACACCAATATGCTGGACCAACTCCATCTCTGCCTGTAAAGTTCCAAAGGTGGTGGGGAGGCGGCCCCAGCAGAGCCGGTGTTAGCTTGCTCCTAACTATACACTGGCGCATCAGCTCTTTTCTATTTGTTGGTTGGTTGGCTAGATTTGGGGGGGGGGGGGATGTTTTTTTGTTTTTTGTTTTTGTTGTTGTTTGGTTTTTTTGAGACAAGGTTTCTCTGCATATCCCTGGCTGCCCTGAAACTGGCTTTGTAGATCAGGCTGGCCTTGAACTCAGAGATCTCCCTGTCTCTGCCTCTTGAGTGCTAGGAATAAAGGCGTGTACTAACTACCACTGTGGCAGCTCTTTAAGACAGCAGACACACAACAATCATGTCACACTCGTTATCCATTCTCTGACTGCAGGGCTGCCATGGATAGACACGAGAGTGGTGTACTACACAATTCATGACAAAGACAGGGCATACTTGCATATTTATTCTAACTCCCTGAAAGCAGAAAAATCTCATTCTAACACAATCAGTGTATTTATTCCAAAAGGTAAATGCCTTTAAAGGGCGGTGCCTGGGCTGCGGAGACTGCTCAGCCGTTAAGCACACGTGTTGCGCTCGTGGAGGACCTAGACTCAGTTCCCCATACCCACATGGCAGCTAACAACCGCTCATAACACCAGTTCCAGAGGATGCTCTGCAGGCACCGGGCCTGCACTTGGTGCACTGACATACATGTAGGCAAAACATCCATATGGATAGAAATAAATAAGTCATTTTTTTATAAAAGGACAGGGACGCACAGTTTCTAACTTACGCACACATTCACTGGCGTCTGACAAACCGGGATGTTTAATGAATATTGCTTGGGAAATAGTATATAAAGAGTATGAAAAATACTCGGCATCTGTGATTACCCACACAAGACCTATAAGACCAGGGCTGTCAGATCTCTGTGTTTGAGGCCATCTTGGTCATAGTGAGTTCTAGGCCAGACAGGGCTACATAGTGAGGCCCTCCCCCTACCAAGAAAAAGAAAAAAGAAAAAAGAAAACAAAAGACTATTTGGGAAGAGAAAGAGGAATGAGGACCCACTGAAATGAGAGAGAGAAAACAGAGGGAACTGTAAGGCCCCCTTGAAGGGAGGACCTCACCCAAGCCTCAGGAATTCATAGCCACCCATTAACTCACAAGACACCAAACTTGATGCAATCAGCAAGAGGTATATTTCGATCAACATGTTGAGGTCAAGACCTGTAGCCCAGGGGCAATGGGGTCTGACCCCGGGGCTTTGGAGACAGAGAGAAATTAAAGCCAAAAACCACAACTCAGGGGGGAAACCACAGCCCAGGGGGAGTAAAGGAGGGTTATTGGAGAGTACATGTGGAAAGTCTCAGCCCATTATTCAGTTTGTGACAGGGTCCAAGGAACAGTCATGGGGAACATTTTGTATGGGCTATTCTCTAAGAGCCTATTCGTAACTAACCATCTATCTTGTGGTCAGCCAAGTTCCTGAAACACAGAGCTCACTATCAAGCTGACCTGCACTCTTGGTTCTGCTCAGCTTGTTAGGAGTTTTTGAAAATTTTAACCCTTTCAGAACCAAGATGAATGTGATCAAAACACTTTACCGCCAGGGCTGGAGAGATAGCTCAGTGGTTAAGACTACTCTCTGCTCTTCCAGAGGTCCTTAGTTCAATTTCCAGCAACCACATGGTGGCTCATAACCATCTGTGATGAGATCTGATGACCTCTTCTGGTATGGCTGAAGATATTGATGGTGTACTCATATAAATAAATAAATTTTAAAAAATACAGCCGTGTATGAAGCATCATCGTGACACCACTACTTGATACAGAAACACCATAGGGGTAACCTCCAGAGGATTTGAAGTCAAAGAGGTGGCCATGCTCCCCTGTTCAATACAGCACCAATCACAATAGACATGACACAAAATCAACCTACACATCTGTTCGTGGATGCGTGAGAAAGAAAATATCCCAGAATACAATTCATTCCTTTGAAAGCAGGAAATTCTACTATCTGTAACGTGAATGAACATGGGGTGGGGGGAGCATTGGTGCAAGTGAAATGAACTGGGCTCAAAAAGGAAAATGCATGAACTCACTTAGCGTAGGGTAAATGCATGGTGTATACATGTCTGTGTGTATGTGTACAGGTGCGCGTGTGTGCACGCGTATATGGCGGCCAGAGGCCTACATTAAGTTTCTTTCTCAGTCACTCACCACCTTCCTGTCTGAGCCAGGGTCCCTCACTGAACCTGGAAGCTCACTGGTGGGGCTAGAATGTCTAGAGAGCAAGTTCGGCGAGCTCCTGGTCTTCTGCCTTCCTAGCACTGACACCATAACCACAGCCTGATCGCCTACTGTTTTACAAACTCAGGTCCTTGCGCTTGCCTGGCAAACACTGTATCCGATGAGCCACTGCCCCGGGCTCTGCAGTAACTATGTGGAATCTACAAATGCCAAAGTCAGAGAAGCAGAGAGTAGGATGGTTAAGTCCAGGGCTTTGGAGGTGAGAGGCAGTGAGACATTGTCCAACCTGAATGTTGTTTCAGTTAAAAGGAGTAAGTTCCACCGATCTACTGGACATCAGGGTGACCACATGAATAACAATGTGTTGAGTGCTTAGACATTGCCAAGAGATAGGATCACAGCTGTTCTTAACACATACACACACACAAAAGAAAAATGAGTGGAAGCCTCTGTTAGGTTGGTTTAGCCAGTCCAGTGTGTGTGTGTGTGTGTGTGTGTGTGTGTGTGAACACATGCACACGTGTAAAATACACATACATATATTACCCGACATAAGAGAAAGTCTTCAAGGCCACAGGTCTTTCTGACACACATCACCCAGTCAGTCCAAAGGCCTGTGCTATGCCAATGAATGCATTCTCTCTCCCCATCCCCAACCCCCAGGGTCTTTTCTTTTTGGATACTGTTGTTTTGGGAGTTTGTTTTTAATTTTTTTTAATGACGTGTACATTTTGAGGAATGTGTAGAGGTCAGAGGACAACTTTCAGGAGTTGGCTCTCTCCTTCCACCCTGTGGGCCCCAGAGGTCAAACTCAGGGAGTTGGGTTTAGTGGCAACAGCTTTTACCTACTGTGTCATCCTGCCAACTCTTATTTTGGTTTCTGAGGTGATATCATGTATCTCATGCTGGCCTTGAAATAAACTTTAAATATTTTTTATCACTTTATTATTATTGCCTATGCATAGGATGTATAGGTGTTTGGGGGGGGTGTACATGTGTGTGTGTCTGCCATGCACACATGTGGAAGTCAGAGGACAATTCTGTGGAGTCAGATTCTCCATCCACCATGTGAGCTGAAGTGGAACTTCTTATGTAGCTGCGGATCAAACCCAGGCTCCTGTGCATGCCGGGCAAGCACTCTCTATAGGTGCTACACCCTTAGCCATTCTGGGTTCTGGTTTATGCAGCACTGAGGCCCCTCTCCCAGCTCTTCCTCGCCCTTCCTGATCATGGCTCAGGTGCCTGCTGCATCAGTGATGTGGATGGCGATGTCAGAGTGTTAGGTAGCCATGTTCACTGAGCACCTGCCACAGGAAGGTCCTAAATGAGACGCTTTCCATCAAGTGCTAGAAAACATCCTCTGTAGAGTCACTGGCTTCAACTTCTTGAGCCATTCAGTCTGTCACTACCCAACTGTCACTCCAACAGTGATTATCAAGCCAGCCACTGACAACTCGTAAATGAATTAGCATGGTGATCTGGTCAAAGCTTATGAAATCAGGGAGTGGGCTGGATTTGGCTCACTGCCCATAGTTTTCTGACCTGCCTTAGATGGACTGTTTTGTTCGGTCCTTACAACCCGCGCAGGGGGTATGAGAAGCTGTGCAAGGCCAGCGAGGTCTTAGCACGTGAGGCCCCCCCCACACACACACACGTGTACACAAAATTAATAAAATGTTATAAAGAATGAAAAAGAAGCTCTGCAGCTATGCGCTGGTGGGAGAGGCACATGCATGCCTTTAATCCCAGTACTCAGAAGGCAGAGGCAGGCAGATCTCTGAGAGCTGAATCCAGCCTGGTCTACAAAGTAGGAAATGTATTTCAAGAAAGAGAGAGGGAGAGAGAAGGGAGGAGGGAAGGGGAGGGGAGGGGACCGGAGGGGTGGGAAGAGGAGAGAAGAGGAGAGGAGAGGAGAGGAGAGGAGAGGAGAGGAGAGGAGAGGAGAGGAGAGGAGAGGAGAGAAGAGAAGAGAAGAGAAGAGAAGAGAAGAGAAGAGAAGAGAAGAGAAGAGAAGAGAAGAGAAGAGAAGAGGCTACGTGTGCAGCAAATGACAAAGCCAGGGTCCAGCGTCACGCATGCCTCTCCATGAATAAAGGAGTCAGCCAGTTTGACGTGACAGGAGAAACAAGTGCTATCTGTAGCCATCGTAAGTCTAATTCTGACCCAGCAGTTTCCAGCACTAGTTGTTTACACACATTAATCCCTGAAAGGCCCATAACCATCAAACATCAGTACTCACTCTCCACTGTCAGAGGTGAAGGCTGAGTTTACATTCACGAGCACACACGTGCACATGCACGCGCACGTGTACACACACACACACACACACACACACACACTGAGGTCCATCTGCCAATAGTGACAGAGGCATCATGGGTCACAAAGATCCAGCTCCGGAGCTGGACTTGTGGTTGTCACAGCTCACATCCCAGACGCAGACCTGTCACCACGCCAAGGCCGGGTGAGTATGAAAATGTCCCCTCTCCCCCTACACAAGGTGCAAAGAGACAAAGGTGGCCCCATGAGGGCCTGTGATTTAAATAAGTGTGGCATAAATATTTAAACCAAAAGCATCACTCAGGGAAGGCTTGCTCTAATTCAGCCTCTGCATTCCAGTCAATACATTCACATTTAATCTTCATAAACCACCTTGAGGTAGATTTGGAGGTTTGGAGGGTTCAGTCATTAATTCAAAGTCATATAGCTTAACAGTCAGAGCTCAGCCTACCCTGACAGGCATCTCCTAAGCATCCATTAATTTCCCAGATTGTAACAAGTGTTGAAAAAAACAATCGGTGGATAAAGACTGGATCTCTGACTCTACAGAGCTTTTAGGCTAGCGGGGTGGAGGCACAGACAACCATGGCAGAGTGGCCAATGCATAAAACATGCAGCATGCTAGGGAGTGAGGAGCCTTGGGTATGACTGACCAGAGACAGCCCGAGGGGTCAAAGTCAAGTGGAGCCCCCATTGGAGCCCTGGACAGGTCAGAGATTACAGTTTAGCAGAGGTTCTAAGGCCAACCGAGGGCTGAGAATGCTGGAGTGGCCTGGGTGGGGCTCTGTGCCATGGGAATGATGAAGGCTAAGGATGTGGGCAGAGCCAGCCACCTAGGAACCAGGAAGCAGTGTGTGGGTTTACATGTTAACCCTGTGTGATGAAACATCAGCGTCAGGAGTTCCAAGGACAGACACACAGCCAGATGTGACCATGTACACCTGCAATACGAGCACGTGGAAGTTAAGGCAGGATTGGGAGTTCAAGGCCAGCCTGGACTATTACAGATTCTGTGGAAGCAGAGGGGAGAGAAGGCAGGAGGGAGGGAATGAGTCAGCCTTGCATTTTAAGTGAAAGGTCTGAGTGCTTATTCTGGCTACCCAAGAAAAGATTTCTTGGGATGCTGGAGAGACTAGTCCATGCCTGTCACAATCACCTGAGAGAAATAGCAAAGCCACTCTAGAAAGGACAGAGGAGGTGCTCTGGAGGAAGGATGGCATGGTGGATGTGGGGGTGAAGAAATGAGACTGTACACCAAATGAGTGGACAGGTGTTAAGTGACCATTCAAACGAAGGAGGCAGGCAACAGAGAACAGACAGCATTTAAGGCAGTGGGAGAGCTTAGTCGAGAGGGCTGGGCCATACCAAGCAGCAGGTTCGGAGGCGCCAGCACCCAGAACCTGTGCAGACGATAGAGCAAGAAAAACAGGCACAAGACAGATCTTCAGAAGTATTCTCTAAGGGTGAAGGCAAGCCCAGAGAGCGAGCTAGCTTGCTGGCTCTCTCTCTCTCTCTCTCTCTCTCTCTCTCTCTCTCTCTCTTTCTCTCTCTCGTTCTCTCTCTCAATTGGGAACTTATATTACTGATGGATCTAATTTAAGAGAATATTTGCTGGGTTGAAAACTGTTAAAAGATGATAAAGAAGTTCCCCTGACTAGATCCAAACACATCCACACAGAAAGCTTCCCGCGTTTTTTTTTTTTTTTACCCTCCATGCTAAAGTGACTGGGAATGTCTACACCATGGGCAATCTCCATGTCACAAGATGCTTACTGTGTTTCCAGTCAACCGCGTCTGTGTTTCTAAACCCTACCAAACTCCAGAACACAGATCCTCTACCAAGGCATATAACCAGCATCTCCATGTTCTCTTTGAGTGGATAAATCAATATGCTACTTGGATATTCACAAGGACCAGGTTGTGGGGTTGTTCTTATTTGCTAATTCTTGTTGTTGTGTTGAGGTAGGTTCTTGTTATATAACTCAGGCCAGTCTCATATCACAACAATCCTCTTGCTGTTAGCCTTCTGGGTGCTGGAATTACAAGCATGTGCCACCATGCTGGGCTTGTGTGAACATGTTTAAAATAAGGTGTTCACCAGAATCTAGGAACAGTGTTCATGCCTACAATCTCAGCACTGCTACAGGTTTGAGGCTAGCCTGAGCTACATAGTTAGACTCTATCTAAAATTTAAAGAAGAAGGAGAAGAAGAAGGAGAGGGAGAAGGAGGAAGAAGAGGAGGAGGAGGAAGAGGAGGAAGAGGAGAAGAGGAAGAGGAAGAGGAGGAAGAGGAGGAGGAAGAGGAGGAAAAGCAATTAAGTAGTGTATGGTGGTGTATTTATGACTGTAATCCCAGCACTCGACGTGAATTAAGAGGATAAAGAGTTCCAGGCCAGCCTCAGTTGCATAAGATCCTACCTAAATAAAAAATTTTAACAGTCACTGCATCCTCTCTGATCCCTGGGTACCATGTTAGAAGAAACTCTTAGGCACAACCAAACCGGACAGCTCTGCTGTGTTCAGCCACAGGGGGGAGCAAGAGAGTAGGCTGGGGGAAGCACATGAATCTAGAAAGAGGCTAGGAGACAAGAATCCCTTGGGAAGCAGGAGGAGGCTCAGAGCACCGAGGGAGTTGCAGCCTGTGCCTCTGGCCTGATTGTCTATCTGTCTGTCTGTACATCCAACCATTGCTCATGCCCAGCCTTTGTTCTAAGTCCGGAAAGGTATGATACGGCAAAGCATGATCACCCACTGTGACCCACCAGAAGAGGGCAGCCTCTACCCTTAAAACACCTAGAAGGGGTGACTAGTGATGTGGAACAGGGGTACTGTGCTTGCCTAACATATGGTAAGCCTGGGTTATAAGTGCCAGAGGCCACCACTCAAGTAAAACACACCTAGCAATCTAGGTGACCCACCACTGTGGGAGAGAACAGCCACACTGCCCAGCCAACCCTCTCCAAGAATCTTGGGAAAGGGGAAGCCAAGAGAGGCTGAGATCACAGTGCCAGCCTCAAGCTGGCATCTTCCAAGGCACGACTGGGGCGGGTGGCTTAGCCTCTGTGACTCATTTCCTTATATATCAAATATGTATTCCGGGGACTGTTGTCAGAATCCAGGTAAAAGAATGACCTCCCAGTAAAGGAAAACCCTCATGAAGCTGTTTCCAAAATGAGATCATTTGCAGAAAACTCCCGGCAAGGAGCCTGACCCAGCAGCAGCCAGCCAATGGTAGATACACTCAGAATACCCCTTTCTCCTGTCTTTGGAGCTTTTCTAGACTCTATACCCCACAACTCTGTCCTTTGGCAGCCACCCCCCGAAATGAGAGGATCTGACACATCACTCCTGAGTTTCCTGAAACTGAGGGATCTAGTCAGTGGGCCTTTGCTTTATTTTTCAACCCTAGTTCAGAGGAACCAAAGGATCCTGTCTCTCCCTGCCTCTGTAAGGAACGTGCTGTGTTATGGAAGGCCGCAGGGGGAGCAAAGCCTTCTGCCTCACTGGGCTTCATGGCAGACACACACAGAACAAGGCCTGCAAAGAAGACCAAGAGGAGACTCCTGAAACACAAGTGAACAACAGTTAACCTTCAAGTAAAGGTTAACCTGCCTGCTCATCTCCCACCAGTGCATGTATGTGTTTTCCTTGCTTGGAATCACTCTAGCTCCATAAGCTTGCCCAGGCTAGCTGTCCTTTCTCCTCCGAGAAGTCTTTCAAGGACGCTGCTCACATCACGCAGTCACGATGCTGATCTCAGAACCGCCATTACTAGTCATCAGAAAAATGATGGTGCTGACATCACAAGGCAGGCCCAGCAGGCTTACTTCCTCCTCAGAGCTTGGCACTGGCCCTGACCTCTGCCTAGAAAGTTCTTCCTCTCGTTCTCCCCCTGGCTCAGTCTGCTGCCTCATTCAAGTGTGAATTCGAAATCTCAGAGAAGCCTTCCTCGGACTGCTATCTAAAAGTGCAATCCAACCAGGCGTGGTGACATGAATCCTCCTGGAATCCCAGCATTTAGAGAGGTGAGACAGGAGGACTGAGTACTCCAAGCCATGATGTGGTAAACAGTGAGTTCTAGACTAGCCTAGGGTCCACAGGGCCTGACGCTGCTTCAAACAAACCAAGTACAACCCCCTCACCCAGCTTCGCTACTTCCCACCTACAATAGCACACACATTCATTGTTTAATTTTCTAGAAAGCACCATGAAAGGGGGCTTCATATTGTTTACTCACAGTGAAACTCCCAGCTGGGATGGCATTTTGCTGAGTGAATGAATGATACAGACTTAAGGGAGAAGGCTCTAAATCCAGCAAAAACAAAATGGATGAAACTCAATGAATGAGCAGACTCTGTCTTGCTCAGTGCCAGACTCTGCGAGCCCCACCCAGAGAGCCACTACTTCACCATAGCTCAGGACTACAGACTGCACATAAACAAGACAAAATCAAATTAGAAAGACGGCCTTCAGCAACAACAACAAAACTCTGAGGAGATTAGTCTGAAAAACACAGTCACACTTTAAGCTTATAAAGGGGGGAAAAAATCCAGCCACATAGGAGTGGTTTGGTTTTGTTTTGTAATTACAAGATTAGTACCTACTGCTCTAAGCCAAGGCATTTTAAAATTGCTATTAAGATTAATTTTTTTCTAAGTAGAAAAATTAAAATATAGGTATTTCTTTAAAAAGAAGAAAAATAGCCTGGTATGATAAATAATACATCTCAGCACTTGGGAGGATGGAAGTTAGGAGAATCAGGAGTTCAAGGCCAGCATCAGCTACATAGTGAGTTTAAGGTCAGCCTGGACCACATGAATCCCTATCCTTAAAAAAAAAAAGTTATAATAATAAAACAGAAATGTATGTCTAAACCCATTTAAAAGGTGACCCATATGCCCAGAGACATCTCAGGATCCTATTTGGGACGTCAGAGCTGACAAGTTCCACCCATTTCTTCCTCCCTCCTCCCCAGAGCCTCCTCTTCTCTTAAGTAGGTGTCCTTCGCAGAAGGTCATAGTCAAGTACAGGTCCCCAACACCAGGAAGGCCACATTTGGTGAGCATCGAGGCTACGCGTGCAGGAAGGACAGAGGCTCACCTTGTTGGCACAGCTGAAGCCCAGCCCCAGCTCAGCTAGGACCTTCAGCACACCCAGACTGCTGTTGCACCTGACAGCATAGAAAGGCCGGACTCGAGGCAGGTACTTCAGAAAGCAGAAGTGCTTCCTCACTACAGCACCCAGGTCGGCCACGAAGAAGGCAGCCACCTGGCCCTGCACAGCAAGAGGCGAACGGAAGTGAGGCCCAGCTCCCTCCCTGTGTATCCTTCCACAGTCCTTCTGGAGATTGGACACCAGTACCCTGCTGTAGCTTTCTGAGGCTCTCATGTCCTCCAAGATGGAAGGCAATCTCAGGCTGACATTTAAGGCTGTGTGACCAGCTCCAGTCCCTCCTCTCGGTCCAGCTAAAGCCAACTGTATACACTGTCTGTCTTTCCCATCCCCAAGCCTGTTTTCCCACCATGCCCTCTGTCAGGTCTGGCAAGTTCTCAATCTCCTGTCATTTACCTTAAATGTTACCCCCCACACTATATATACATATAACTATATATGTAATATATATATATATATACCCCACACTATATATACATATAACTATATATGTAATATATATATAGTTATATAGATATAACTATATATTACATATATATTATATATATTATATAATATATAGTTATATGTACATATAGTTATATATAACATATGTGTTATGCATAATAAATTTTAATCCATAACATTTAATTCTCTGTCTGCATTCTGCATGTTCTTTTAAAGCAGCAGAACTATATATATAGCTGTCTGCTCCACAAAAGGCAGACACTGTGGCTTACTGCCCACTGCCACTGTCACACAGGTGCCCATCCCACTTGCAAGCCATGCCTGGTCCTCACGGACACAGATGAGGCTGTGGTAAACGTTCCCTGGGACTCCTTTTCCCTTTTGTGCAACTTCTTTTTTTAAAAAATGGATACCCATTCAGTATCCAACATAATAACTGAGGCAGAGAAGGCCAAAGACCTTGAAAGGGCTTGGGTCTGGAAAGAAACAGCCCTTAAGTAATTACAAGTCCCTTTAATAAATGCTAAATGGGACTCTCTACATAATAGGTTAGTGGCTCTGGAGGCAGAGAATACAGAACCAGCCAGAAGCAAATCAGGAAAAAGGCAACCGTGGAGGGAGGGAACACTGAAGACAGGTAAAGGGGAGAAAATGCCCCTTGAGGGCACAGCCCAGCGAAGGCACAATGAAACAGCACCTCACATCCACAGCGACTCTGCTCTCACAGAGCAGAGCACAAGCCTGGGAGCACACAGCCAGAAGTGCGGCTGTGGGTCCCGTGGCAGCGGGGAGCTGCTGTGGGATTCTGTTCTAGAGGAGAGTTGCGAGAGTTGCAGGAGGTTCTCCTGTGAAGTTTCTAGAGCCTTAAAGGTGAGCTTCACAGAGCTGGATATGCCTGCGTGCAGGAGGGGAGAGAGCAGAAGGCAGGAATTCCGAGGTTCCCACCTGAAGTGCTGGGGAGACCGTGAAAGTGGTGACGCTATTCTTTTCTCAAGTCAGGAAACACAGGAAGGGCAGATGGGGGGGGGGGGAGGCAAAGACCAAGAATTGGGGATAAAGGGGGCAGTCTAGTAATTATCATGTAAATACCAATACCAAATGAGAGAATGAGGGTCTCCGACAGGCAACCAACCCACACCCGTTTCCATCCCCTCACCGTGGTGGCCTGGGAGGCCCCCAGAGTGAGTTCCTCCAGCAGATCCCGGGTGCTGAAGCCCTCCTCCACCATCACAAAGTCTGATTCACTCAGGTAGCCAGCCATGCTGAGCAGGAAGAGCCCAGGAGCTGGATGAAACTGCTGCCTTGGAGCACCGCTGGCGGCCTCGGCCACCGCCTTAGAAAGTATGCAACACACTGTGGGGAGAGGGAGATGGAGGAGACCGCTGGGGAACAGGCTGTATCCCTCACCTCCCCAGCCCTAGGTTTCCAGCCCAGTCATGCTCTGACCCCCAGCACAAGCCTGAGAACCTGAGGTTCGCTGGGAAAGGTGATGTTGTGTCTGCTAGAGCCTCAATTAAATGGGATTGTTCTGGAATTCTTTTCCAGTTCTGAAATTTGGGATTGGAAAGAAAAGAAAGTGTGGGGACAGATCTGAGAAACCTAGGTGGGGAAGTCTCCTTCCAGCTGAAGGATTCCTCCAATCCGGACCACGCCTACCTAAAGGGCCAAAAAATAAATAAATAAACAAACAAACAAACAAACAAACAAAAACCGTGAGCTTGAGTTCGAGTCTGCTCTCTGCTTCATGACCTTGGGTCAGTTTTCCCCATTTATAAAAGATTGGTTCTGACATGCTAAGAATGCTCTAACAGCCACCGGTGGGTTCTGTCCGCGGGACTGCTCTCTCGAGTGCAGGGCGGGGGTCCCGCACCCCAGCCCCAGGCCTCCTTACCAAGCCCCGTCCTCCTTCGCGGGGGCCAGAGCCAGGCGCGCTGCTAGGGGGGGTCGCCGGTGACCTCGAAATTTGTGCAACACCCCGAGGAGGAGTGGCAGTTGCGGAGCCGAGGCCCCTGCTGAGAGGAGGCAAGAGGGGCCGGGGACGGGTCAGCGCCCAAAGCCGAGGGCGCCCGCTCCCCGAGGCTCCCCCCAGCCATCTCCTGCACTCGCCTTAAAACGCATTTACACGGCTTCGGCCCATAGGTCTCCCCAGCGAGTGAATCGGATCCTCGGCGCCTCCGCTCGCTCGCTCCCCCCGGCTCCGGCCCCGCGGCCTGCGCCCCGCGCGCCCAGCAGCCACCGACCCCACGCCCCGCCTTGCGCCCGCCTCTCGCTTATATAAGCCCCGCCCCAGCCCCGCCCCGGTGCCCCGGCCCCGCCCCTGCCCGCTCCGTAGCCAAGGCAACCGGGTGCCGCCAGCCCATTGGTCGATTCGGACATAAAGCATTCAGCCCTGCGAGGCTGCTCCGCAAAGCTGCGCGTCTAGGCAAGCTGCCTGACTCGTGTCCACAGAGGTCCACGCGGGGAAATCCTTCGACTCCTAGGCGTCTACGTGGTCCGAGCCGCAGATGCTGCGTCCTGAGTCTCAAAAAATGACTCCGGAAAACTTTTCTGCCCCTGGCTGAAGTCAATGGCTCCCCGCTTCTCACTTGGTGAAGTTCTGGCTCCTCCCTTGGAGCCCAAGCCTCTCCCTGTCTTATTTTGTAATAAGACCTTTTACTTAATCGCGTCTTCCAGGTATCTTAAACTCCCAACTCAAATGCCAGCTCAAACGTGTTCAGAAAGGGTTTTTGTGGCTTCACAAACTCGGGACGATGCCTCCCTTCTTCATTCTCAGAATCCACCAGACTCCGGTGAAATGTGGCATTTCACTTAAAGCATGTTTTCTCTTCTATACACAAATCCCTGCTCATCCATCAGAGTCCAGTGTAATGTCTTCCTCTATCGAGCCTTCCTCGGCCCGAAACGCAATGGGACTCACAGTCCTTGCCTCGGTCTGACCCCTCCCTCCTTCCTTTGAGCCTTAATACCTGTTGCTGAGATTCCTGCCCCTACTTTCCACTTTTTTGCCTGATAAAACATCTCAGATTTGTGCACACCGAGGACAGAGACTGAGAGCCGGGCTCCTTGGAGCGCTTAGCGTGCACACAGTGCTGCTTTGAAGCTAATTCGAGAGGTCTCCCGGTAGAAGTCAGAATGCTGCTTGTCTCTGAGCATGTGGCTACTGATTGGGAAGGGACATAAAGGAACCTTTTGGGGTGCTTGGTAATGGTTACAAAAGTGTGTGTGTGTGTGTGTGTGTGTGTACAGAAGTGTGTGTGTGTTCCTCGAATTATACACATATGATTAATGCCCAGTTATATGTGTTATGTACACTACATTAAAAATTTACAAGTTTTAAGCCAGGCGTGGTGGCACATGCCTTTAATCCCAGCAAATCTCTTAGTTCGAAGCCAGCCTGTCCTACAGAGAGATCTACTGACAGGGTTACACAGAGAAATCTTGACACACACACACACACACACACACACACACACACACAAAACCTACAAATTTTAAGAAAAACCCTTGGTAGGGTTAGAGAGATGGTTCAGAGGTTAAGAGCACTTGTTGGTCTTGCAAAGGACCAGGTTCAATTCCTACTACCCACATGGGAACTCCACCTAACTCCAGTTCTAGGGTATCCAACACTCTCTTCTGACTTCCCTGGTCACCAGGCACAAATGTGATGCACATATGCATGCAAGTGAAACATTCATACTCATAAATCATTTTTTTAAAATATAAAGAAGGAAGGAAAGCCCTCAGCATATAATAAGTACCTCATAAATGCTACTGACCTGCCAAGAATATCCCACGTTTTATTTGGTAGAAATCTATAGATAGTCCGAATTAAACTGCCTTTTAACTACTGTTTGAAGTGTGAGGCTGAGGGTGTCACTCAGTTAACAAAGTGCATTTCCACATGCACTAAATAAACACGATATGTTAGGACTTCCCTATAATCGCAGCATTCGGGGGTAGGAGTGGAGACAGAAGGATCAGAGGTGTAAGGTCATCCTTGGCTACAAGGGGAGTTTAGAGCCAGTCTGGGCTATAGGAGACCTTGTCTTAAGAGAGAAACAAAACAAAGCCATCTGTAACACCTCCCAAAGCAGAGCCAGGATGTTCTTAGAGAAAAGCAAGTAGCTTGTGTGAAGCTTTGGTAAAGCCCAGTGCTTAACATATACGGGGCCCCATCACCAAAAAAGGGAGAGAAAAGGACTTCCTCCCCCAGATATCACAAAACATTTTATTTGGTTGTAGTCTTGAAAACAATGTGGTTCTGGGGCAGGAAAAGACAATTGAATAGTCATCCAGATGGGAGAGCTTGCTTCACAGTGAAAGCGGGGTCTCAAACTAGTGGAGCTAAGAACTTGATTGGCCATGAACATCCATGCACCTGCTGGGCTGTAGGCTTTCTGAAGCCAGAGGCACTTCCTGTCCAACCTCAGTATCTCCCCAAGACGTATTTTACAACCTAATCAAAATATAGTCCACAACTGAGGCAGTGTGGGACCATGCAGTCGGAGAAAGCCATTTCCTGATCCCCACCTCAGGAGCCACACGTGACAACTGAGCAGCCCGCCTGGCCTCCTTTACCCCTGTGAACCAACTGGGTTCAAACTGCTTCCTCTATGTTCTTCTGCTTGGGAGCTTTGTGGTTTCTGTGCACAGGGGTATCCCCTGTACAGGAGTCACTCATGGGTCCCTGCTTTGAGAGCTAGCAGTCATTTATAGCATCAGACTTACAGTTCTTGTCCATGAATCCTCTTCCTCTCTCTCAAGGAGCAAGGTTCTCCTGAGATCAATCATCAGAAAGGGGTGGACTTTGAAAGCCATAGGAGAATCTTCAGAAGATGAGGCTCAGAGGAGGGGAAACACACCCAAACATTGTTGGCTCCATGTTTTATTTCTGAAAAGGGATCTCACTAGTAGCTCAGGCTAGTCTAGAACTCACTACATATTCGAGGCTGTCCCTAAACCATAGCAATCCCCCAGCTTCTCCACTTCCTGTTACAGACGTCACTATACCTGGCTTCTACTGCCGCTTGCTGTTGTGGCTTTGGCTTCCTTGGTTTGGCTTTTTAGTTTTTGGAGTATCTTGGGGGTTTTGTTGTTTTTGTAGTTGTTGTCTTCATTGTTTTCTTTTGTTTGTTTGTTTGCTTGTTTACAACAGGGTCTCAAGTGGCTCAGACTAACCTCAAACTAGACATGTAGCCAAGGATATCTTTGAACTCCTGGCAAAATGGGCATTCAACACCATGCCCAGCTTTAAAATTAATTTTTTATTTGGCAATTTCATATACTGGTTCTATATTTTAAGTGTTCATTGAGTAGTCTGCATTTTGGGTACCACGGTCTAAGTCTGCCCTGGATTAACAGACACATAGTAGATACAATTAGCATCTCTATGAATGAACAAATGAGAATCTAATCTACTCATCTGTAATCTGTAAAAGATTAGTAATGAGAAGGAAATATCTACACCCTGGACTGCATATGGATAGTCTGCCTTTCTCTTTTTCTCTATTAAGTAAATATACATCATTGAATCAATATGACAGTCTTATGTCCTGAAGGCTGTAGTTGTTCCCACTTTGTAGATGAGGTATGAAGCTCAGAGAAGTTCAGTAACTTGCCTAGAATAACACAGCAAGTAAGGATGGAGCCTAGTGACTAAGTGGAGAGGTATGGCTCTGGCAAATAGGAGAGGCCCTGGATTCACTCCCCAGCATCACTCAAAAAGAAATATTTTGCCAGATGGTAGTGGTACAGGCCTTTATTTTCAGCACTCAAGAGCAAGTTCCAGGATAGCCAGGGCTACACAGAGAAAGCCTGTCTCAAAAAAGAAAGAAAGAAAGAAAGAATGAAAGAAAGAAAGAAAGAGAAAAAGAAAAGGAAAAGAGAGAAGAAAAAAAGAAAGGAACGCCAGGCAGCATTGGTGCACACCCTTAATCCCAGCACTCGGGAGGCAGAGGCAGGCAGCTCTGAGTTCTAGACCAGCCTGGTCTACAGAGCAAGTTCCAAGATAGCCAGGGCTATACAGAGAAACCCTGTCTCAAAACAAAATGAAATGAGAAAAAAATGTGGTTACTTTTAATCTCTTGTGTGTGTGTGTGTGTGTTGGTATATATACTATGTGTAGGAACACAAGCACATGGATACATGCACTAGTGAAGGTCAGAAGAGTGTCTCAAATGTCAGTTCTCATTAGGGTCCATCCACTGCATCCTTTTGAGACAGTCTCTCTCTGGCCTGTAACCCACCAAGTTAACTAGTTTGGCCTGTAACCCACCAAGTTAACTAGTTTGGCCTATAACCCATCAAGTTAACTAGTTTGGCCTGTAACCCACCAAGTTAACTAGTTTGGCCAACTGGCCAACACCAGGGATCTACCTGTCTCCTCTTTCCCTGTGCCAGGATTAGAAATGCATGCTATGCATGGCTCTGTACATGGGTTCTGGGGTTCTAATTTGAGTCCCTGTGCTTGCCGACTGCCTGAGACTTCTCCACAGCCCCTCACCCTTAACTTTAAGCTTTTCCATTTGAATGCCAAGCAGCGACTGGGAATTCATCCTGCTGGCATCCAGCCCAAGCTCCTCTCTGCCTGTCTCTCCTTTCCATATCATCAAGCCTTCCTGATTGCTGCACAGAGGAGCCCTTGGGAGCTAGAGAGTTGGCAAAATGTTTATTTATTCAGGCTTCTCAAAATTGTGCCTGAATTGATTTCCTAGGGCTGTGGGAACAAAGCAGCAGCAGCTGGTGCTGTAAACAACAGAAATGTGTCAGTCCTCGTTTCTGGAGGCTGGAAATCGCAATAAGGTGTAGACAGGCTGGTTCTCTCTCTCTCTCTCTCTCTCTCTCTCTCTCTCTCTCTCTCTCTCTCTCAACTGGATTCAAGAGAATCCAGCCTTGCTTCTCAGCCTCTGGTGTTTGTAGCCATCCTTGGCATTCCTTAGCTTGTGGGTGCATCAGTCTGCCACAGTGGTTCTCAACCTGTGGGTCGCAGCCCCTTTGGAGGGGAGAGTCAAATGTCCTTCCACAGGGGTCACCTAAGACCACCGGAAATATTTACATTACGATTCACAACCGCAAAATTACAGCTATGAAGCAGCAAGGGAAATGATTTTGTAGCTGGGGGTCAGCACTGCATAAGGACACGGGTTGCAGCGTGAGAGAGGTTGAGAGTTGCTGCCCCAGCATTCTGATGTCTTCTCCCTGAGGGTGTCCCGTCACTCTCTGGATGAGTCTGGCTCTAAGTCTCAAAAGTCTCCTTCAGTTGAGGGCATGCCTTACACTGGATCGGGACTTAACCACAATGGGTTCCATTTACCTTGCTGAGCTCTGTCAAGTGCCAAGCAAGGACACAATGCTGAAAGTTAGAACTTTAACACACTTTTATGTGTGAGAACATAATGTGTGTGTGTGTGGGGGGGGTGCTTGTGGATGACAGAGGTCAAGGCCTGGTGTCTTCCTCAATCGTTTTCCATGTTATTATTTTAGATAGAGACTCTCATTAAATCTAATGTTAACCAACAAGACTAGGCTGGCTGGCTGGCCAGAAAGCCCCAGGGATCCTCCTATCTCTGTTTTGCCAGCATTTGGGATTATACACATACACACACACACACACACACACACACACACACACACTGCTTTTATGTTGGAGTGCTAGGAATCAAACCTGTACAGCAAATACTTTGCAAACTGAGCCATCTCCCCAGCTTAAGACATTAACATACCTTGGGGGTTGGAGACAACAGTTCAATCCACCCTGGTCTTCAATACTCCATGCTAGCTAGGAAGCACAGGTGCATGATGGGCCCTTGAGAGACAGGGAGGTTGTCTAATGCTTGGTGCCTGGCAAGGCAGGTTTTTTAATTTATTATTTATTTGTGTACTTATGTGCACATGCATTGCCCCAGCACATACGGAGGTCAGAGGACAATCTGCAGAAGTCAATCCTCTCCTTCCACCACATCGATCCCAGGGATCAAACTCAGGTCGTAAAGCTTGACAGAAAATACCTTTTACTTGCTGAACCATCTTGCCAGCTCTGTTGCCCCATTCAAATACCAGGGTGTTCTGTTCACCAGTGTGTGATTCACTCCTCGGGAAGAGCTAATCAGAGAAACAGAGAAACATGTCTGAGCACCCTAGAGAATGCTCACAAGCCCTTCGTCTTTAGACGGCCCTGCAAGAAAAACATTTTACCAGGTCCATTTTACAGATGGGAAAATTGAGATTCAATTGCTCTCTAAGGTTATCTCACTAGTAAGCTGAAGCAGGAACTTAACCCTGCACTGTCTGATTTAATGCCAATGAGATGTGCCCTGGAAAGAAGGCATAGATCAAGGGGGAGAGTGTGCTTTTGGCTCATGGCTTGCTAGGATAGACGCAATCACGGTGAGGAAGGTCTGGCAGGGTTAGCAGTAGTGTGTGGCTGGCAACCCTCACGTTTTCATGACCAGAAAGCAGAGAAAGGAGAAACGAACCTTTGTCTGGCTTTCTTTTCTCCTCATCCTTAGAGCAGGGCCCCAGCCCTTGAGAGGGCGCCACTTGTATTCAGGATGAGCCTTCTCCCTCTGTTAACCCTGACCTCAATGGAAATGCCCCCAGAGACAGGCCCAGAGGTGTGTCCCCTAGGTGATTCTAAGGCAAATGGATCACAAGGATGAACCAGTCCAGGACGCAAAGCCAGAGCAGAGAGTGTCAACACCAGACCAAGAGCAGACAGCAGGAGACTTGAACTGCAGCCGGAGCTCATGATCAGAAGACACACATGCGCTGGCAGAAAAGACATAACGTCAGTACTGCAAACCCTTCAAGGGCTGTGGGTCACGTGGTAGTCCTGAAACCTCTAGAAGCCAGAAGTGGAAGAAGACCAGCCTGAGGGCTTTTTGAGGTCAGAGACATTCCCAAGTTAAGGATGGAAACCAATAATAGAGAAAGCCACTGTTTATTGAGCATTTACTATATATACCCCCAGGCTCTGTGCCAGGTGCTTCATAATCATTGACCTTCCTGAAAGACTTGCCGTCATACACCAATTGATTTACATGTAAATCTGACTGTGGCACAGAGAGATCTTAGAGCCTTAGACTCTCCAACCCTGCTTCAGCCTTCAAGCTACCTACACTATCAGGCACTCCAGGTTACAAAGCAGGGAAGAAGCCCAAAGAGCTGAACTCATCAGGTGTCACGTGACTAGAAAGTGGCACTGCGACACAACATACATTTTCCGCCCCCTTTATAACAATCCCCTAAGATGGGAATTACTGTTCTCACCCTACACCAATGGAAGCTGGAGGCCAGAGTAGCCAAGTAACACAAGATCACACAGCAGGTACATATCAGAGCCTAGCCTCAAGTCGGGATTTGCGCAAATGAAGTACCTCAAGAGATGTAGCAGAAGCCGAGCCCCATCCCAGGAACCCAATGAATTGTAGTTATCAGTGACCCATCTGTGTGCTCTAATACATGGGGGATAGGGATTGGGGGGGGATGGGGACAGGGAAGCCAGCAGAGAGGGTCTCTCTCTGCCAGCCCCAAGAAGGCCAAGTTCCAAGATGGTGGCAGTTGAACCAAGGTCCTGTGGAAGAGCAGCCCGTGCTCCTAACTATTGAGCCCTCCAAGTGTGTGGACTGAACAGGGGACAGCCTTCTCGTAGGCAAGATGCTCAGGTGCCATCTTGTGTGCTTTGGATCTCAATGTGTTTATTTACTCTGTTAGGTGACACTCAAGCGTGAAAAAAAATAATACAGCGTGATGATTAAGGACTTCACACACTTTCCCTCACGCCAGACCTTCTAACAAATGCAAGGAGAAACAGATGCTGCCACAGACAAAAAGCTCACTCAGCCAACTCCCTTCCTGCGGCTGCTGTCAGAGCCAGCAGAGAGTGCAGTGCGAACGCCCTGTGGCCAAGGCTCTCTCCTGCCTTCTCCAGTGGTTCTCACTCTTCTGCAGGCATCAGAAACAACTGAGGAAATTGGGACCCCACAATAGTGCTGGGCTCCATGCCAGAGATTCCGGCTCAGGATTCATGGGGGCTTGAGTGGCTATTTCTAGGCAGCCCTCTGATTTGGTTGATCCTTGGAAAGGCCCAGGCTCAAAAGGACTGAAGCAGTCCTGGCAAACAGAACAAGGCTGGGCACCAGGCTCTGGTCTCCAAACCCCTCTCTGGCAACAAGTGCAAACACTAGCCTGGTCTGGAGGTTGCTATCCCTAGACTGTAATCTCTCTCTCTCTCTCTCTCTCTCTCTCTCTCTCTCTCTCTCTCTCTCTCTCTCTCTCTCTCTCCTATTAACCTATCTCCTGGGACAACCCTCACTGACTGCATAAGCTTGGCAAAATGACTCACTTTCTGAGAACTTCACTTTGGCCTTCTGAAAAATAGGCCGCCTAAGAGTGCTTGCTTCCTAGGATTGGTTTAAGGAGCCTCTCAGAGTATAAAAACCTCTGCCCAGTGCCTGGAACATGCATTAGCAACTGTGTTCCATTCTGTAGCCATTACTATTAGTGCCCTGAGCCAGGGTACATAGAGTCAGAAGAGATAAACCCAGAGCCATATCAGAGGGATACAGCTGGGGTCATGGGAGAAGCAGTCCCATAGGGACGTTGTTCTGGTAACTCTCTCCCAGAGGAGGTATAAACCAGTGTCTAGCCCCACTCCCCCATTACAGCAAACCAACAACAAACCAAAATACCATTCCATCAAAGTCCAATTTTGAGAACCAATGAGTTTATAGAGCTTCCTTACAGAGCATGGGTGGGGGTTACTTACATATTTAGTGGCCCACGAAGCAGTTGTATCTCCAGAAAGTATCAGGCCACCGCCACAGTAGCTGAATAGACAGTCCACCCCCACACCCTTCTGTCAGCCTTCCATACACTATAGAGTTTAGCACCTCCTGAGACCATGAGGCGATGCACAGCTCGGGCAGAATTACACCAGCAGTCATGGCTGCCTTGATGGAGACAGTGACTCTTAGACGCAGATTATAGCCCTGTACAAGGAGTTGCTGAAACTTGAGCTAAAGAACACCGGACAACAAGGCAGAGGCTTAGCAAGTGAGTCAGTGCGGCACAAGGGGGCGCTAAGGAGCAAAGAAACAACTCCAGGGGCTTTCACCAGAGTTTAGTTTGATGTGCTAAACCAGAATATTTTGCAAACCAGGCCCAAGTCGAGCCTCCTCCTGAACTGCTGTCTACTCGCCGGAAGAAAGTAGGCTCAGACAGACATGTTAAGGTTCTCTACTCCCCTCCCGCGTAACTAACTGGCCTACCCGTGGCCCCTCATCCATTAGGTCTCCAGTAAACTGATTGGTCAGCATCTTAGACCAGGGAATTAGGTGACCTACTCAGGACTGAGCAGTGATCGTTCCTTAAGGGCACTTCTGTCTTAAGCTTGCAACTGTACTATTGCCCCTGAGAGACTCTAAGTCCTTTGGACCAGTGCAAATCACAAAAGCAGCACGAGTGTCCTCAGTCACATGGACCTCACTCTACCATTTATCTGGGCTTTATTTCCTCATGATAGACTGGAGATAATAAGACTTTATACCTTGTGGGGTTGGTGTGAGGAAAGAGGTGACCACGTGATATGGCTGGAATCCTCGTGCTCCCCTCCCAGGTTCATGTTAGGATCCAGTACCTGCTGGGATGGTGGTAAGGCCTGTGGAAAGTGACCCCCTCCTGAATGGATGGGCACCTTTATGAAAGAAGCCCTTACCTATTTTTGCCACACAAGGACACACCAAGATAATGTCATCATTTTTCCTTTAAAAAAAAAAAAAATGGCCAGGCAGTGGTGGCGCACACCTTTAATCCCAGCACTTGGGAGGCAGATGCAGGTGGATTTCTGAGTTCAAAGCCAGCCTGGTCTACAGAGTGAGTTCCAGGACAGTCAGGGCTATACAGAAAAACCCTGTCTCAAAAAAACAAAAATAAAAGTGTATTTGGGGCTGGGGATCAAACCCAGAACCTAGGGAATATTCTATTTGTAGGCTATTTCTCTAGATCTTTCTATTTTACAATATGATAGATTGGTTCACCAATGAGCAGTACAGTATAGGCACACTATAGAAGTGCTAGTTACTATAAAGAGTTTTTAAAGTGTAATAAGTCTCTTTCCCATCTCAATGTCAATATAAAGATTTTAAACTCTTTTCTCCATTTTGATATCAGATACACTGAATATATTTTTCTGAACATTGTTCCCCCTAGACATAAAATATCAATTTTTGGCCACTGGATTTCCAAGTACAGTGTCAACCTGGGAAATTAAACAAAATTCTAATAAAATGAAGAAAAGACCCGTCAGTGATTCAGGAGACCGTGATTGGAACTGAACAATGCTCTCTACTGGGATTCTAGGCAAGATCTCTTCCTATTTCCTGTGTTTTGAGAATTCTAATACTTATGCAAATTTTAACCCAGTGGTTCCCTTACATCAGCAAATAAGAAATTATAGGCTTCCTTTTTCAATGTACCTTTTGTTACAAAGAAGACACTTAAGCCAAGTGTGGAGGCACAGGCCTATAACTGCTCCATTTGGGAGGTAGAGGCAGAAGGACAGAAGTTCAAGGTTAGGGCTGGAAGGTGGCTCAATAGTTAGGAGTACCCACTGCACTTCCAGAGATCCCTGGTTCAATTCCCATCATCTACCTGGTGACTCACAACTGTAACTTCAGTCCAAAGAAATCCAACACCCTGTAGCCTCAAACGATACCAGGCATGCACATGGTACACAGATGTACATGCAGACAAAACACCCATACATGCAAAAAGTAAAATTAAAAAAAAAAAAAAAAACTCAGGGTTATCAGCTCCATAGAGTTTGAGGACAGTTTGGGTTATACAAGACTCTGTCAAGGAGGAGGAGGCAAGGGAAGAAAAGGAAACATTGTTTACCCCATTCGTAACAAATAACCTGTTTGTTACTATTAGATGAGAAACAACTCAGATGTGAGGATGTTAACAGCAGCTGGAAATCCAAAATGTTAGGCTGTACAGTCTAAAACCACCTCCTTCCCAAACCCTCAGTCTCAGGTGGAACTTCGGAAAGCTTTCCTTTCTCACGCCCCCTCTTGTGGTTTGAATAGGAATGGCCCCCACAGACTCACGTGTTTGAATGCTTGGCAAGAGGGAGTGGTGCTATTAGGAGGTGTGGCCTTGGAGTGGGTGTGGCCTGGATAGAGTGGGTGTGGCCTTATTGGAGGAAGTACGTCTCTGTGGAAGCCAGCTTTGAGGCCATATACGCACATGCTAGGTCCAGTGTGAGACGCACAATCTCCTGCTGCCTTCAGATCAAGATGTAGAACTCTTGGCCCTTCAGGTACCATGTCTACCATGTTTTCCACCATGATGATACTGTACTAAACCTCTGAAATTGCAAGACAGCCCCAACTAAATGTTGTCTGTTGTAAGAGTTGCCTTGGTTATGGTGTCTCTTCACAGCAGTGAAATCCCTAAGACACCTCTATTGCCGAATTTGATATGCTGAATCAAAATCCCCTCTTTTCCCCCTTTTTCTTTGGCTTTTCAGAGACCAGTGTTTAGGCTAAGCCTAAAAAGCACATGACTTTTTTTCTTTGGGGGACCTTCAAAGTCACAGATAGCCATTTATCCTGCATGTGTATTCACAAGCAGTATTTACAGGGTTTTGTTTGGGGGTTTTATTTTTATTTATTTATTTATTTATTTATATTTTATTTATTTATTTATTTGGTTTTTTTCGAGACAGGGTTTCTCTGTATAGCCCTGGCTGTCCTGGAACTCACTCTGTAAACCAGGCTGGCCTCGAACTCAGAAATCCGCCTGCCTCTGCCTCCTAAGTGCTGGGATTAAAGGCGGTTGGGGTTTTTAAAGATAGGGTCTTTTTACAGAACCCTGGCTAGCCTCAAGTTTACAGTTTCCTGCCTCTGCCTCCAAAGTGCCAAGTACAGTCGTGTCTCACCATACCCAGCAGGAAGCACTGTTGGTAATGCTGAGAACATCATACAGGGGTGGGAGGACAGACTGCATCTCCAGTTTCTACTGCTTCAACAACAACAATGAACATCACCAAGAGCCATGAAGAGCAATTGTCTAAAACTGAGGTCATGATTTGGGATGGCTAGGTCTGGAGGTTTGGATGAAAATAGCCCCCATAGGCACACAGGGAATAGCACTATTAGATGATGTGGCCTTGTTGGAGTAGGTGTGGCTTTGTTGGAGGAAGTGTGTCACTGGGGGGGCCCAGTGTCTCTCTTGCCCTGCAGCCAATTGGATGCAGGACTCTCCAGCACAGTGTCTGCCTGCATGCCACCACACTTCCCATCAGGACAATAGTGAACTAAACCTCTGAATTGTAAGCAAGTCTCAATTGATTGCTTTCCTTTATAAGAGTTTCTGTGATCATGGTGTTCCTTCAAGCAATAGAAACCCTAACTAAGACACTAGGGGCTGATGGCTTCAAATAAATTACATCTGATTTGAAATACTCCCCCCTTGGTGCTTTGGGCACTGAGAATAAGAGATCCCATGTGCCACTACCTTCCAGAGAGCCATCATTATATGAATGGCCAAAGATTCCATCTCTGAAGCAACAGCAACCTCTATCAGACTTTACATCTTCTGCTACCTAGACCCTGAACAGCGTCCCCAAAATTGTGAACAATAGATTTCTGTTGTTTATAAATTATCTAGTCTGAGTTATGCATTGTAGCAATTTAAACTGATCAAGATGTTATGTGTGGTGTTTTTCCATCCAAGCCCCAACATGACTCTGAGACTCAAAATATATTTTCAAATACTTTGGCCAAATAGCCCTGGCTGGTACCCCGACTAGCTCATTATCTTAGTGACCCATTTATCCCAATCTAAGTTTTGTTATGTGGTTACTTCTGCTCAGCTCTCAACGTATCTATCTTCCTCCATGTTCCTGGAGAGTTCCCTGCCTTCTCTCTATCCCAGAATTCAATCTCCCTACAGGATGCCCCACCTTCTCTCCTACCCTTTCCTATAGGCCATAGGCTTTTGATTGACAAGTGGGGTATCCACACAACAATACACAAGATATTCTCTCTACAGCTCTGCAAAATGATCAAAATGGTAGACAGGCTTTACACCCAGAATTACCATTTCTGTCATCTATTTACAATGGCTTGATGGGCTTGGTGTTCCCTGTGGTCTGTCCTTGTTGAACTGAGCATTAGGCAGGGAGTCTTTAGAAAATCACTTTTCTCTCCAAGTCTCCATTCCCTTCTTCCTGACACTAGCCATCTCAGAGACTCTCAAAGCTCTGGGGTTCACTGCTAGTCTCTCTCCACATCTGGGATCTGGAGTGAGACCAAAGCTTTTCTCTGAGATCTGGAGTGAGACCATAGCTTTTCTCTGATGGAGGAGTGTCCCCATTGTGATGCTGTAAAGAGAATCACAGGAGCCTGACGAGACCAGTGTTCCAGGCCTGCAGCTGCTGCTTCTCTCCCCTCAGCTTGAGAACTAAACGTATGCCACGCCTTAGAGTCTTTCGGTGATCTGGCAATTGGCTTCCTGAGTCTCAGCTTTCTCCACTATCAAACAGGTCTTCAGAGGGATGTTGAGAAGAATGTTCTAGAGCAACCAGGTGCTGGCACATGAGGACCAGCCAGCCCCAGGTGCTCTAAGACCAAGGGAAAGAGGCAGACAGAGGAAGGAATACACAGAGTACAACTTGGTAGGGGCTTACAGAAGCTTGGCCCTGGAAAACTACAAGACCAAGTTGGATTCTCACAATTTGGGTCTCAAAGAGAGGAGTGTTTGTGGGTCGGGATGAAAGTGACTTCAGACTATCTGGAATGTGCTTGGCTTATCTCAAGCTAACACCAAAGATTCATCCCTAAAGCTAGGGTTCAGTTGTAAAGTTCCACATACCATTTTAATGGTTTTGCCTACTTATAGTTTGCTGGGAAACTATGAAGGAAAAACCAGCTAGGGATATCCTGGTGTAATCATGGTAATTATGACTCAAGATGGCTACAGTCATGTCAAGCTGAATTCATGCAAAGAGTAAGTAAAAAGATGGATGTAAAGTACTTTGCCTATTGCCCAATACAAAAATAATGCTCCAATTGTATCAGTTGTTGTTAACTCTGAACCCTGGATGGATTCCTGATGTAACTGAGGATCCTTGGCAGGGCTTGGATATCCAGCAGCTGCTCACCTGAGCTTGTGTTTAGTTACTGTGGGGCTGTTAGTAGGCGTGGTCTGTGGTTACATTGGAGATACTAGTTGCTAGTGTCTAGACAGAAATCTCATTTGTAAGTATTGCTTTTATTTCCCCAGATGATGGAATGAGATGAGAGCCATACCCAAGGTGTGTGAATACACAGCTTAGGCTGAGCCCAGAGCATTTTTTCTTTTCCCCTCTGTTCTATCTCTAGGCCTCAGCATGGAAGCTTCTAGCCTCCTTACAATCTAATTTTCCAAGTTGACTGATTCAATCCAACTTCTCTCAGTTTCTAACTGAATTGTTCTGCCTGGTCTCATCCTAACTTTGATGTTCTAATCTTCTGGCTTAGTCCTCCTTCTTGTTCTCTGGTTTGTTCTGTCTTTGCTTGTGTGTAACTTGTTTTCCCTGCCATCTGTCTTTGTAAAACTAACTGGGTAAAACTGCCATACACACACACACACACACACACACACACACACACACACACACCAACCACCACCACCACTTTTTTGCTCTCTGAATGCTCTTAAGTAGCCTCTCTTTCCTGTGCTGTTCTCAGGTGAGTTGGGTGTATCCTATGTCTGGCTCATTTTGTCAAATCTTTCTCTGACTCATCACTTTGTCTGTCCCTCAATTTGATGTCACTTTCAAACATGGTTGCTTCCTTCTACAAACTAAACTTCCCTTCATTGTTAGGAATTAAGGTGTGTGCTAAGGGCATGCCTGTATTCCAGCCAGATCCTACTGTAATGGTGGGTCTGCATTCCAGCTGGATCATACAGATCTAGAAGGTGTTTGGATGTGATCCCTTGCCAGAGCAGTCACATTGCTGGATTAAAATTCCTCTACACCCAAGTAGCCTCTCTCTACCTCAGAGGCTGATCTCAGAAGTCTGAGTACCAGAAAGTACTGGGAGTCCCTGGGAAAACTCTCTGGCCCAGGAGCTCTTCGAATACCCCACATATTGAAATTATTAAATGGTCACTTACTATATTAGTTGGGGCCTGGAGCTGAAGGATCCACATCTCACTTCTATCCATATCTCAATATACAGCTTCCTCCAAAATAAATGATAGGGATAGGAAGGGAGGGAGAGAGGGAGGGTTGGGGCTACAGAAAGTTGAGGTGACAGAAGCATCTGGTTCACTGGACTAAGTGAAGGGCAAACCAGGCCATGAGCAAAAAGAGGGTTGTTTAGTACCAGCCCTGATCAGCTTGGTCTTTGAGTGGTCCTACTCCCAGCTTTCTCTCTCTCTCTCTCTCTCTCTCTCTCTCTCTCTCTCTCTCTCCACACACACACGCACACGCACACACACACACACTAGTTGAAGCACTCAACAACATAAAGGTGGGGCTATCACTCAGTTGGTACACTCCTTACCTAGCATGCACAAAGCCCTAGGTTCCATCTCCAGCAGGAGAGATGGGGAGGCAGAAGGACCAGAAGTTCATTTTTCTCCTCTATATAGTTTGAGGCCAGCCTGGGTTACATGTACCCTGTCTCAAACACAAAACCAGCAATAAAAAAATAAAAAGAGAATTACTACAGAGACATCTTGCAAGCAAGGGAAAATGTCAAGCAAGGGCCACCCACAGAAATCCTTTATTTATTTCTGCTCTTACCTATCAGAGGGCAGGGGTGGTTGTCAGGACAGACCACACCCACTTCCCCTTCTACCTGCTGAACTTTGAATCCAATTGGGGCTTGACCTTTGGAAATGTAAAAACTACATTAATCCCTTCAGCAAAAAACTCCACATACAGCTAGAAAACACTGGTAAGTTTAGGGCTATCTGGAAACATCTTGAAGGAACCAAATACCCATCAAGAAGAGGGAGATGACAAATTATTATATATATATATATATATATATATATATATATATATATATAAAATATATATAATTTTTCAAGACAAGGTCTCTCTGTGTAGCCCTAGCTGTCCTGGAACTCACTCTGTAGTTCAGCTGTCCTCAAACTCACAGAGATCTTCCTCCCTCTGCCTCCCAAGTGCTGGGATTAAAGGTGTCCACCACCACCACCTAGCTATAGTGAAAATATTTTAAAGAAAATAGCTCAGCTAGGCAATAGTGGTGCACACTTTTGATCCCAGTACTCAGGAGATAGAGGCAGATGGATCTCTGTTAGTTTGAGACCAGCTTGGTCTACAGAGTGGGTTTTAGAACAGCCAAACCTGTACTAGAAGTCCTGTCTCAGAAAAGAAAAGGACAAAAAAAAAAAAAAAAAAAAAGAAAAGAAAAGAAAGGAAAGGAAAGGAAAAAAAAAAAAAATAACAACTATTTGACTGCCAATAGAATGACCAAGCCAGTAAAGGCACCCACCTCCAAGTCTGATGGCCTAAGTTTGATCCCAGAGCCCACAGGTTGAAAGACAGAACCAATATGCAAGTTGTCCTTCACATGCATGCCAGGTACATGCGAGTACACAAACTCACACATAGAAATAAGTAAATATAAATAAAAATTTTAAAGTAATAATAACAAAAGGTTCTGGAGAGGCGGTTCAGCAGTCAAGAGCATTTGTTGTTCTTCCAGAGGGCGTGGTTCAGTTCCCAACACCCATACAGCTTAGCTCACAATCATCTGTAACCCTGAAGGATTCCACACTCTCTGCTGGCTTCTGGGAGCATTACACTCATGTGTCATACACATGTAGGAGGAGCTAAGATGGGAGGGGTAAGGAGAGGAAGAGGAGGAGTAAGAGAAGGAAAAGGAGGAGCCAGAGAGGGCAGAGATGTAGGAGGATGAAGAGCCATGCAGGTATGGAGAGCAGTCCTGGGTAACAACTTATATTTAGGTTAGCTAATTGGGAAACACCTCTAATTGTATGTATGGGCATATTATTATTGAACATTACCAAACATATAGAGCCTCTGATTAATATTTAAGCTTTAGAATCTCATTTCCTACCAGGCCCACGTGGATGGTGGGATGGTCTGGGCAATTCCTAGCCTTGTAGAAACAGCATGGAAGATTGGCAGAGCCATCTCCCACGCTGGTGTCTCATGGGTGGCAGGGCTGGTGTTTCTGGCTGGCCGTTTCTAGCTGCAGTATGTAGATGGCCCCTGGCCACGGAACATGGCAGCTGAGCTAGGCAGAACCACCGCAGCTTAGATAGTCGGCTTGACCAGCAGCCATTTTAAATAATTACTTCAACATACATGCATACACATAAATAGAAATAAACCTTTTAAATATCTTTTAAGAAAGAAAAGAACCATACTGGAAGCCATGGTACACTTCTGTAATCCCAGAACCCAGAACGCTGAGGAGTGTTTCGAGTTTGAGACTTGCTTTGTGAGTTAGTCTGGGTTAACCTGGGCTATACAACAAGACTCTGCATCAAAAACTATTCAATGCCAATAAGAGAAGTAGCCATCAAACAACTGAATAAACGAAATGAATGAGTGGACACTTCTTTAATCACAAGGTCTAAGCTCTCCTGTTCACTTGCTCCAAATGAATTCCCTGTCTCAGGAGTCACAATTACTTCCCAAAGCTCAGAGTTCTCCCCACCCACTCTCTATTGTCATCTTCCAGTCAACTCTCTGGTGCTTTCCCAGGGGTTTCCTCCCAGTCTGTGTTTCATGAGCAGAATCTCCCCCGCTAAGTGAGTGTCTCTGATAGAATCCTTTGCTTGGCTCAACTGTAGTCAAGGTTCTGTAACTTCTACTAGGTCTATCTGTGAACTTCCCTGGAAAAACTAGTTTCAGCAAAGAACCATAAGTCAGTAAGAACTTCCTCATTTCTGAGTTCTGATTGTCCCTGATCATCAGTTCCTCTTCCTCCACATTTGATCGGTCTGGATCCTCTTGTTTTTCAGAAGAATCCTGTTCTGTTTGAAGGAGTACCCCTTACCCTGGAGGTTTCCTTTTGGTAATTTGCCATCCACCAGCCCCGTCTTGCTTCTGGTGTTCACACTCACTAGAGCCTAATCTCTTCTACACACACACACACACACACACACACACACACACACACACCTGCGACACTCCACCACTATGGTCCCTTTACCTATCCCAGAGGTCCTGAACAAAGTTGGCTTAGCCCAGTGTCATTGAATAATCCTTTGTTTAACAGTTGCTGTTAATATTATAAGAGTGTTTTGGTTTAATTTTGGTTGCACATATATGTGAATATGTGAATGCAGGGGTGTGTGTGTGTGTGTGTGTGTGTGTGTGTGTGTGTGTGTGTGAAGGCTGACAGCTTTTTTATGGAACTACAAGTTTGGCCACAATGACCTCAGAATGGTAGTGAATGGCTTAATTGTTCAGGTGGCCGAAGCTTAGTCAGTTCTTGAGAAAAACCACATCTCGTTGCTGTGGTCTGGGTAACAGAAGGACAGGAAGTATATTACACAAATCGGAAAGACCCACCAGGCCCAGCGCGCACAAAAGGAAGCATGCTGCCTGCCAGGTGAAAGTAAGCTGGTCTGTGGTAGCAACTGGAGCCCAAAGTCTGCCAAGCTTTTGGAACTGCATGTCCATACTCAAGTGACCAAGGCAAGTGGATCTTGACCACTGGGCAAGAGCATTCTGTCCTGTTTGTTCCAGCCCCAGTAAGAGAGATTAAGTTAGGACAGACTGAGTTTTGCTATAGTAACAGACAAAGTATGATGGTGCACACCAGCGACACCAGCCTTTGGCAGATGGAGACAGGAAGAGCAAGAGTTCAAGGTCATCCTTAGCCATGGAGCAAGTTCCAGACCAGACTAAGCTACATGGCCCTGTGTCAAACAACAACAACAAAAGCAGCTGGGAATTTTTCAGTAGCCTGAAATAACAGAATGAAATCCCTGGTTTGATCATAAAGAGTGACTTTATGGTCATGTACCAGAGCATCTGCTCACCATGGTTTCTCTTAGGATCATGGAGTTTCTGTGACTACAGAGGGAGGGCAAAGAAAATACAGGAATCCTTCCCAGTAGTTTCTGATCTGAAGTCATACATACTTCAGCTCTCCCTGCTCACATCCCATTGGCCAAAGTAAGTCACGTGCCCTCACCAAAGTCTAACAGAAAGAAGGTACATGATTGTCCTACAAGGAAAACAGCAAATGTTTGTGAAAAAAAATGAAACTGGCTACCACAAAAAAAAAAAATAAATGTGTGGTCACAGATTTCACTAGCTATGTGACTTTTAAACAAGCCACTTATCCACACTGAGCCTCAGTTTCCCCATACATAACAGGATAAGTACAACCATCTAAAGTTACCTGGGAAGAGAATCAGGTTGGCCTGTGGGGCATTATCTTGTTTACATTTATTGATGTGGGAGGAGCCAGACCTCCATGGGCGGCACCATTCCCTAGGGCTGGGTCCTGAACTATATAAGACTGAGTGAGCTGAATAGTGGGCATGCATGCATTCATGTTCTCTCTGCTCTTGACTGTGCTGTGATGGGTACCTTCCTGCTGACATGGGCTGTAACCCCGAGGTGGGAGCTAAAATGAACCTGTCCCCTCCTACCTTGCATGTGTGTCAGGGTATTTTACTGAAGCAACAGAACACGGAGATAGGGTATTAGGACTGATGATGCAGATGACTAATAACATCATATGCAGTGGGCTGAGCTTGGTACAAGCACTCAGTTCTTTGGTTGGTTAGTTAGTTTGTGGGGTTTTTGATATTGTGTTTGTGTGGCCCTGGCTGTACTAGAACTTGCTTTGACTAGTCAACCATGAGAACACATGACCCGTGCCACGTCTAGTCGAAGCTTTGAGGACCAACATAAAACCTCAGTTGTCTTTTTCGATGTGGTGTTTATAACTGTTCAACACCCAGCTCTTCCAGATGAAAAGTATCTCCCAATGTTCAGAGAGCCGACTTCTACACATCATGGACCTTTCCTTCTCCCCTGAGATCAGCAGGGTTCTAGAAGCTGTCCCTTCTGTCAGAATCTCTGGTATGCCACAGAACTGTAACTAACCCACAGCTGACGCTTATCCCTTCTGATATTAAGGGGTTATTTCTCACCACAGCTGAAGCTCTGGAACACTCCTTTAGCTGTCTCTTTCTTCAGTCTTGGTAACATTCCTTCATCACTGCAAGCCAGATAGACAGACAGACATCTGTAAAGTAATAGACTTTACTCTTGATAAGGAGCAGAATTAACTAGCAAATTAGGGGCAGAAGCTGTGCTTTCATGGTCTGAGGTTGTAAACGCATAAGAACAGAAGGGCAAAGTAAGATACCATGAGCACAAGAGAAGAAGGGTGAGCTCCAGGAGTCGGAGCGTCAGGAAAACTAACTCAGAAAATGGGACTATGGGTCAAGCGCCGGGGAAAGCCTCACAAAAGAGAATGTTAATATCAAACTTCAAAGCTGAACAGAGTGGTGCATGCCCATAATCCCAGCACTCAGGAGGCCAAGGCAGGGGGGACTGCTGCAAGTTTGAGGCCAGTGTGGTCTGTGGGGAATTCCAGTGGGGCCCTGTCTATAAACAAAAACAAATGATAAACTATGTATGTATGTATGTATATGTATGTACGTATGTGGCTAGGGAGACGGCTCCACAGGTAAAGTGCACACAAACACACACTCACTCATACACACACACACACACAAATACATAGAAACACTCCCACACACAAATACACACACACACACTCCCACACAAGCACATACTTACAGAGGTTTTTTTTTTTTTTAAGTAATCAAGTACTCAATCAAGCTTTGACGGAAAAGACACAGTGGGTGGAATAAAATGTCAAGCCTTCCTCTGTAACCACTCCCTGATCCCTCTGTCAGACATCTCTTGTTCTCAAGTTAGCTCTCTGAATTTAAATCTTCATTCTCCTCTTCTCTCTACCTTCTCCGAGAACAAATCCATCAACTCCATAGATTGTACGTGTTTGTTTGGCTGGTTAGGTTTGTTTGTTTGATTGTTTTTTTTTTTTTTATTTTGCTTGATTTTTTAAAAAATGATTTCTTTTTCTGTATGTATGGGTGTCTTGCCTGCATGTATATTTGTATGTACACCACATGTGTGCTTGGTATGCAAGAAGTCAAGAAGAGAGTGTGGGATCCCCAGGAACTGGAGTTACAAGTGGATGTGTGTTACAAGTCACCACGGGGTCCTGAACACCGAACACTGGTGATCTGTAAGAACAGCAAGTTCTCTTAAACATTGAGACATCTCTCTGGCCAAATTTTACTTTTCTTTTTTTTTTTTTTATGGCGGGGGGGTGGGGAGGTTGAGACAGGGTTTCCCTGTGTAGCCCTGGCTGTCCTGAAACTCACTCTGTAGACCAGGCTGGCCTCAAACTCAGAAATCCACCTGTCTTTGCCTCCTAAGTGCTGAGATTAAAAGCATGCACCACCACTGCCAGGCCATTGTGACATTTTCATACACGTATGTAATGTATTTTGATTGTATCTGCCCACCCACCTCAATTTGGTTGTGGTTTGTTGTTGTTTTGTTTTTCTTTTGGGGGAGGAAGGCGGGTTTGGTTGTTTTGTTTTTCGAGACAGGGTTTCTCTGTGTAGTCCTGGCTGTCCTGGAACTCACTCTGTAGACCAGGCTGGCCTCGAACTCAGAAATCCACCTGCCTCTGCCTCCCAAGTGCTGGGATTAAAGGCATGTGCCACCACTGCCCGGCTTGTTGTTTTGTTTTTCTGAGACAGTTTCTCTGTGTAGCCTTGGCTGTCCTGGAACTCACTCTGTAGACCAGGCTGACCTCACAGAGATCCCCCTGCCTTAGCCTCCCCAGTGCTAGGATTAAAGGCGTGTGCTATCGTCACCACTGCTATCCAGGCTATTGTTGTTTTTCTAAGACAGAAGCTCACTCTAGTCCAGGCTGGCCTTGAACTCATGACATTTCTCCTGCCTCAGCCTCCCAAGCTTTGGTAAAGGTAACCTAGACAATATTTGCCGCATGCAGAGCATAAGCAGGACCCTACAGTACTTGTATGTATTTTTTTTAATTCAGCAGTCCCTGCATTAATCCCATTCTGCATAAAGAAACAGTCCAGAAAGATGACCTGTCTTACAGGGTTGCAGTGCAAGACAGTTTGATGTCAGTGTGACACAAGCTGAAGTCATAGAGGAGGGACCTCTGTTAAGAAGATGCCTCTATAAGATTTGCTTGTAGGTAAGCCTGCAGAACACTTTCTTCTTTAGGGATTGTTGGAGGAGGGCCTAACCCTTGTGGGTGGAGCCACCCCTGGGCTGGTGGTCCTGGGTTCTTTCTATAAGAAAGCAAGCTGAGCAAGCCACGGAGAGCAAGCCAGTAAGCAGCACCCCTCCACAGCCTCTGCATCAGCTCCTGCCTCCAGGTTCCTGCCCTGACTTCCTTTGATGGTGAATTGTGATGTAGACATGTAAGCCGAATAAACCCTTTTCTCCCCAACTTGCTTTTTGGTCTTGGTGTTTTATTGCAGCAAAGGTTACCCTAACTAATACAGTCCCCCAGGGAGCTACTAGCCACCGGTTCCTGAACACAGAAATAAACATTGTTTGAGTGTTAGGGCCAATATTCCATCATAAGAAATACCCATAAGGGGGATACCAGGTTGTTTATTTCAACAGCTCAGTGGCATCAAACCAGCTTTTCTTGAGTCTCTTGACTCTCCTTGGAGTCTCAAGACAGCTGTTGAATTTCAGCAATTCTCAAACACACACACAGAGAGAGAGAGAGAGAGAGAGAGAGAGAGAGAGAGAGAGAGAGAGAAAGCATTTTCTCCTCGGGCACCTCTCTTTTTTACTGGAAAGCAAAGCCTTCACCCAGTATTCTGCAGGAAAATTCTGGAAGGACCCAGCCCTTTACAATTTTCTTTCCTAAACACCTCAGGCTGAATTCTTAGCTTTGCACCACTCAGGGTGCTTGGTGACCAAACTAAACAGTTGAGAAATTTCCTCAACAATGTGGGGTTCTTACAAATTCCAAGCCCAAGCAGGAACCAAAAGCAATAATGTAGCCAACTTGCTGGCAGAGGCCACGGGCTACCGGCTGTTACTGAACTTTAACCTCCTCCACGTAGGCACCACCCCTAGATGGCTCTCTTTCAAGGGTCAAAGTCATGGGCAGAAATATCCTGGTGGCCACCAGGGCATGTGCTCACTCTCCTGTTACAAAATTCTCCCTTTTGTTTTTCAGTTTGCTTGTAGCCCTGACAGACCTCAAACTCACTGCCATCCTCCAGCCTCAACCCTACCCCAGGGGAAGTGTTAGGATTACAAAGTGTGCTCTACCACACCTAATTACTGCCCTTTCCACTTCAGCAGAGGAAAAAAAAATCATCAAATTGCTCACAATTGAGGAGTCTCACAACAGGAAGACACACCTCTCCTAGGGAACATGCTTCCTCTTAACTTTCCACAGTCTCTTTTGGCTTGTGTTTTTATTATTATTATTATTATTATTATTATTATTATTATTATTATTATTATTTATTGGGTGTGTGTGTGCACATGAGCACCCATAAGCATATGTGGAAGTCAAAGACAACTTATTTTGTGGAGTTGGTTTTCTCTTTCCACCTTTAAGTGGATTCCGGGAACCAAACACAGTCGTAAGTGTACATTTACCGTCGGACCATGTCGCTGGATATATGCCATGGTGCTTGTGTGAATCTGGTTCTCCCCTTTAGTCAGGTTCCTGGAATCAGTCTCAGAATGTCAGGCCTGTGCAGAAGCGCTTTGTAGCCTGCCTTTCTCGGCTTTAGAACTTCCACCACTGTTTGCTTTGGAATAAACTTCTTTCTCTGTGTGAATCTTCCTTAGCTTCATGGCATGGAGATGAAACTTCACCTCAAATCTGAGTTAGCAGCCCTCCTCTGTGGTTTCTCCACAGCCCGCACTTCCCCCAGCCTAGGCTCATTACTCGCCTTTCTGTTGTTTTGAGTTAGAATCTCATGATGTCCACGCTGGCTTTCAACTCCTTATGTAACTAAGGCTGACCTTGAATTCCTTCTCTGCCTGACTCTGCTTTTGATGTCCTAGGATTATGGTCAGGAACTACCATGCCTGGCTTTTTAAATCTTTTAGTCGTTAATATAAAACTTCTTGTTTAAAACTAAAATTGCATACATTTTCTTTTGGCCATTGTGGTTACATAACTTTACTTTTAACTTTTGAGACAGGTTGTCACTAGGTAGCCTGGTTAGCCTAGAAGTGTACTCAGAGATCTACCTGCCTCTGCCTCCCAAGAGCTGGGATCTAAGCTGTGCACCGCCATGCCTGAATCTTTTTTTAAACATATATTTTGTGCATATAATGCCTATGGAGGCCAAAGGTGGGGTGGTATCAGAATCCAAGGAAACAGAGTTAAAGATAGTTGTAAGTCATCATTGCGATACGGGGATTTAAACCTGGATCCTTGGGAAGGGCACCCAGTGCTTTTAACCACTGAGCCATCTCTCCAGCCCCTTATTTTTTAATTAATTAATTAATTATTTCAAGACAGGGTTTCTCTGTGTTCCCTTGGCTGTCCTGGAACTCACTCTATAGACCAGGCTGGCCTCAAACTCAGAGAGATCCACCTGCCTCTGCCTCCCAAGTGCTGGGACTGAAGGTGTGAGCCACCACTCACACGTGATGCTGCTGTGGGTTCCAAGGATCCAACTCAGAGCAAGCACTTCTACTTTTTGAGCCACCTCACCAGTGCCACATGTGATAACTTTAGAATAGTGGTTGCCAATAGTGGATGGTTTGTTTGTTGTTACCTTAACCACCATAGTATGTTGCTTAAAAATGTAAAAAAAAAAAAAAAAAAAAAAAAAAAAAAGCCAGGGCTGAGGATGTAGCTTGTAGCTTGGACCATAGAATGCTTCTCAAATCTCTTCAGTGGCCTAAAGCACTCTAAGTAGCTTAGAATAACTTTGAACTTCTGATACTCCTGCCAGCCCTCCTCTCCCGTGCTAAGACTCCCGGCATGAGCCACTGCGCCAGTTTCTATGGTGCTGAGGCTCAAATCGAGGGGCTCCTGTGTGTTAGGCAGGCATTCCACCAACTGAACCTCATTGACAGCCCATTTTTAAATGTATTTTAAATATTTTTAAATGATCTAATGATGACTGGAGAGAGAGAGAGATCAGTACTTAAAAGAGCTTTTGCAGAGGACCTAGGTTCAGCTTCCAGCACCCACACAGTGTAAAACCACCTGCAACTCCAATTTCAGGGGAATCTAACACCCTCTTCTGACCTCGGTGGGCACCAGGCAAAGCACTTATACACATAAAATAAATAAATCTAATAAATATTTTAAAACAAATTGGTTGTTTTTGTTTTTTGTTTTTTTTTGTTTTTGTTTTTGTTTTTTTTTTCGAGACAGAGTTTCTCTGTATAGCCCCGGCTGTCCCGAAACTCACTCTGTAGATCAGGCTGGCCTTGAACTCAGAAATCCACCTGTCTCTGCCTCCCAAGTTAAAATTATTTTTTTATGAAGCAATAAGTTAATAGAGGTAACAATTATTTTTTCATGCTGGAAATTGAATCAAGGGCCTTACAAACACTCTATTCTACCATTGAGCTATATACCAGCAATATTCATATTCATATTAATGGCACTGCCCAAGTCGCTGGTACCTAATATTAAGACTTACTGGTTAGACCAGCAAAAAAAAAATTTTTCCATGACATTTTTGTTAAGCAAACTTTATTTAGACTTGCCAGATGGCTGCCTCATCCTAAATCAGGATATAAGAGAACAGCCCCTCATTGGCTTTTATGGGGAAGGGTGAGTGTTGATGGAAGGCAGCTGTTGAGATCATGGCTGTTAGACCCAGGACAGAAGAGTGGGGGGACTCAGGGCTCAAGGCTGCCTGTGGGGCAGATAAACACAAGAACACCGTGTGGAAGGGGAGTCATGACAGCTGTTCAGAAGTCTAGCAGGGCAAAGGGGTGGGAATACATCATGGGCTTACAAGTTCAGCATAAGTTACAAAGCATGGTTTGCAGGATTCATTGGGTTTAGGAAACAAAAACTTATTCTTGTAAGGTATGGAGACTTAGTAACAATGTATAACAATGTTAACAACAACAACCTGTTTGGTTTCACATTACCTTCATCTGGTCTAGAGTCAAATCCCATAAATTCTACCACCATAGTCTAGGCCCTCATTGCCTTTCTCCTGGACCTTCGTGATTTCCTGCTGAGAACATCTGTCTGTTATGTGTGTCTGTGATACCTTCTTCCTCTTATTTGGGAAGCTACCACACATATGCTTTTTGGGGGGGGGAACCAGTTTTTTTATTCCCAGAGTCTTGAGGGGACCATAAATCAAAATCTTCTCTATTTTCACCAAAAGATGAAAAGGAGAGTCAAGCCAAGACAAATTTGCAATAACAGAAAATGTGGGATGAGTCATAAGAAATCATTGGATTCCAGCGGGGTGTCCTCATCGATGTTTATAAGCAAGTGATGGACAGCCACAGGCGTAAGAATGGGGGTTCAGGCTTTTATACCTGAAAAGCTGATTGTGATGCATCTTTACCAGGGACAAATGCAATGACAGTTCTGGATGTCAAAACTGTACATTTCCATCCAGACCTAGATAATGCTAGCGCCAGGTTCTATGTTCTAGCCAGCTACTCAGGAACCTGAGGCAGGAGAATGATTTGAGCCTAGAAATTCAAGGCTAGCCTGGGCAACCTAACAAGACCTTATCTCTAAGACAAGATTTGGGGCTTAATGGATGGGTGGATACACACTTATAATCTCAAGTTCACCTGAGATTCTCTGTAAATTCACTTATCAGATTCTGTGTCATTCTTCCTCCTCTGGGAGGAACAGGGAGATGAAAGGAAGATGCAAGAGTGCCACTCTAAAGGAGGTCCCTCTCTGTGGAAAAAGCTGGAGCAGAGAGAAAACGTTCCCTTCAGCACCATCCACTCATTCCTCCTATCCTGGTTACTCTGGCTCCTGTCATTCTGGAGCCCTGTGGTTGTACAATTGTATCTTCCCAAAGAATTTCGGTTTTTTGCTTAATGTGGCCAGAATCTGTTTCTACTATTCACATTATTCATAGTGTAGTCTGTGTATACAAATACAGATATTGAATGCTTTTACTATTGTTGCTATAACAACTGCCACAATTTGAGTGACTTGTAGAATAACAGAGTTATTATGTTACAGTCCCCCAGGTGCGTGTATCCATGCGTAGGGTGTGTGTGTGTGTGTGTGTGTGTGTGTGTGTGTTTCCTTTTGTTGTGTTTCTCTTTTTTCTACCTCCCCAGTTCTGGGATCAGAGTTACGCCTCACTATACTGGTTTATGTGGTGCTGGGGATATAACCCAACCCCTTGTGTTACGGTTTTGAAGGTCAGAATTCCTTATGAAGCAAAAATGGAACCTGACCCAAAGTGCTGGGAACTGGGGTTCAGACAGCTTTGAGAGGCAGTTCCACTTTGCTTCTTTAATGTTGTGATAAAAACACTGACCAAAAACAAGTTGAGGAGGAAAGGCCTTATTTCATCTTACAACTTGTAGCCTAACACTGAGGAAATGCAGGGTAGGGACTGGAGGGGGGCGCCGCTTACTGGCTTGTTCCCCTTGGCTTGCTCAGCTACCTTTCTTACACATCCCAGGTCCACCTGCTCAAAGGTAGCACCACGCACAGTGAGTTGGGTCCTTCTGCAGCAATTAGCAATTAAGAAAATACCCCTAGAGACACGCCCACGGGACAATCGGACGGAAGCAATTCCTCAAGTTGAGGTTTTTCTCTTCCTGAAATGCTGTGAGGTATCCAACAGAGAAGACTGCTCAGACACGGGTTTCTGACATGGGTTTAAGCAAATAGGAAAGTCTTTATTAGCTGGCCAGCTACTACACTGAGTTCTTGGAATCCCAGTGTACAAAGCTTTTCTAGAGGTGAGCTCTGAAGCATTAAAAACCATGTTGTGGGTTGACATACTTCAGTTAACAAGAACAGTTAGCGGGTTGTAGAACTACAGATGCTAAAAAGCAAGGTTAGGACATTTAGAGACGTTCCCAGAACTATGGACTTTGATGGATTAGGTCTTCATTTTCATTTTGATTGGTGATGTTATCTCTGTGCTGAGTTTTATAACCTGAATGGTACTTCTGTCGTGGAGTCCGTTGTGCTAAGGTCTGGAGGTGGGCTACAGGATGACTCTAGTTTGTGTCAAGTTGACAAAAACTAATCAGCACAGAGGTGACTGTTTCTGCCTAGTCTCTTTTCTTTCTAGACTACCCTGAAAGTGAGCTTTAACACAAATATGGCCATTATCTCCTAGAAACGCCAATTCTCCAAAGCTCACTGAATAAACTCCCTCTCCTGCTCTGGATACTTCCTCCCCACCCCCAATCTTCTCTCAGGATAAAATGTCTCCTGCTCCAAAGTCAAGTCTTCTCCATTCGTCAAGGTCTTTCTGTTTCACAAAGGCCTCCATTATCACTCCAGGTGAAATCAGCTGGACTGTGAGTGCCACGTCTGTTACCTGGCACCAAACAGACAGACCTTAGCTCAACTCTATGCTCAGCCACAGGCTAGTCATGTGACCTCTGGCAAGGTACAGTACCCAGCCTCTCTGTGCCTTAGTTTTTTTCCATCTTAAAAAAATGCTGGCAATAATGTAGCTACTGTTTGCACAGGCAGCTGTTAGAATGAATGAGATAAGACATGCAAATTGATTGGCCCACAGGACCCAGTAATAGCAGTTATTATTAAAAATTAATAGTTGGGTAACTACATGAATGTGAGACTTCTCTTGAGATTTTTCTTATGGTTCTTATTATGCCTCAAAGCCTAGAATATTTTATAGTAGGGATGGAGATGTCCTTCAATTGATAGAATGTTTGTGTAACTTGTCTAAAACCCTGGGTTCGATCCCCAGAAGTGCATAAAAATAGACATGGCAGTATAAGGCTGTAGACCCAGGATTCTAGATGTAAAGTCAGGAAGATCAGGAGTTCAAAGTCAGTCTCAGATTATAGCCAGTTAAAGGCCAGCCTGGGACACTTGAGACCTTATCTCAAAAAAAAAAAAAAAAAAAAAAAAAAAAAAAAAAAAAAAAAAGTAAAAAATAAACAAATAGAGGCTGGAGAGATGACTCAGCAGTTAAGAGAACTGTCTGCTCTTCGAGAGGTCCTGAGTTCGATTCCCAGTAACCACATGGTGGCTCACAACTATCTATACTGGGATCTGATGTCCTCTTCTGGCATGCAGGCAGACATGCAGATAGAGCACTCATATACATAAAATAAATAAATAAATCTCTAAAAAAATAAACAAGTCTTACATTTTGTAATACTTGTATGCAATCTTAGTTACTTTCCATACTGGGGTTAAGGGAGCCCGTGCCTGGTCAGAATGAGAGCAGGGATTCATCTTCGCCAGTGAGAAGAAATAATAAAATGAAATTTGCCTATCTAGAAGCTTCTCCCAGAGGAGATGTGCTTGCTCTCACAAGCCATGTGCTTTCTGGGTTATTAGCTCATTACCCCTCGTCTTTTGTTTGTGTTACTTGCTTGTTTTGCTGTTGTTGTTTGTGAGATAAGGTCTCATATAGCCCAGGCTGGCTTTGAATTTGCTACATGCCTGGTCTACAGAGTGAGTTCCAGGGCAGCCAGGGCTATACAGAGAAACCCTGTCTTGAAAAACCAAAAAAAAAAAAAAAAAAAAAAAAAGAATTTGCTACATGGCCCCAAATAACCTTGAATTTCCTCCTCCCCTTCCCAAATGCTAGAATCATAGGCCTGCATTACTGCACCTGGTTTCCAGTCTCTCCTGTCCCTGACCATGTATATGTGTGTACATGTGAGTGTAGATGTATATATGTATGCACATTGGTGGAAAGACCAGAGGTTGACATCGAGAGTCTTCTGCTTATTTCTCTTCACCTTTCGTTTTCAGGTTTATTTATTTTATCTTATATGTGTGAATGTTTTGTCTGCATATATGTATGTGCACTATGCACCTGCCTGGGGCCTTTGAAGGTCAGAAAAGAGCATCAGATCTCTGGAACTGGAGTTACAAACGGTTGTGACTTACCATGTGGCTGTCGAGAGCCAAACCAACTCTAAGTGCTCTTAACCCCTGAATCTTGAGACAAGACAAGGATTTTGTAACAATGGGGTTTTCCACCGGCACCCCAGTTCCTGAATAACTACTCATTTCTGAGTAAATGCCTAGGCCATATGCTTTAGCTTGTTCTCTGACTAGCTTGTAACTTACATAACCCATTTAAACTATTCCGAGTTCAGCCACATGGCTGGTTTCTTCTCAGTTTCATGAGCCCAGAGTCTGGGCCAAGCATCTTCCACCTCTGACTATCTCCTAGAGTTCTCATCTCTTTCCCAGAACTCCCACCCTTTACTTCCTGCCTTTTGCTAATAGGCCATCTGCTTTTTACTGACAGGTGATGCTTCCACACAGTACACATGAGATTCTCTCTGTAGGCCTTCCACTGAATCTGAAGCTCACTCATTAGGCTAGGCTTTCTGATCAGTGAGCTCCAAGAATCTGCCAGTTTCTGCCTCCTCAGGGCTGGGATGATAGAGAGTTGTTGAGATTATCTGAGTGCTGGGGGATCTGACCTCAGGCTCTCATTCTTGAGTGCTAGACACCATTGACTGAGCTTTGTCCCACCCCTCATTTCACAGTGTTACTTGTAATCTTGTAACTATATAGCGATCAGCTCTTACTTCAACTTCCCGTCTTAAAAGTGACAATACCACCACCCACCCCGGCTTCCCTCAAGGCCACTAAGAGAACCCAACCGGATCAAGCCAGCTCCCATGAAAGTCCAGGATGAGCAAGAGTGAGAAAGAATGTTAGTTTCTCTCTCTTTTTTTTCTTTGACTTTATTTAGTATTTTGTGTGTGTGAACATACATGTATATGCAGATATGTGTGCTCCAGCACACATGTGGAGGTCAGAGGACAGTCTGTAAGACTTGGTTCTCTTTGTCCATTTTGGGGGGCCTTGTTAATCAAACACAGGTCCTTAGAGTTTGGTGGCAAACTAGCTGAGCCATCTAGCCAGCTTGTTAACCTCCATGAAGTAAAGTGCCCAAAGAGGCAGCAGATTTACCACTGGGGTGAAGAAAATGGTTGCTATGCGCCTGTGGGGCAAGAATGGTTTCCTAATCACATTTGCACTTATGTTTGAGAAAGGCTCCTTTGGGAAAGGATGAAACTTTGACACACCTAAAAGCTGGCAACATCATTGCCTTGTTCAAAACAGGCTCATCTCTCTGGATAAAAACTGTCTTTCTACTGACTTAAAAGTCAGGGAGGTTGTATGTGTTCCTATATGCATATGCATTTTATTTTGTTTGCAGTCCTGGGGATTGAGCCCAGAAACTCCTGTCTCTGTACTATAGCCAGCCCCAGATCTCTCCCTTTTCATTTTGGGACAAGGTCTCATTAAATTGCCCAAGCTAGCCTTGAATCCACTGTTGTAGCCTTGATCTTTAAATGTGATCTTCCCAAATAACCAAAGTCACAGTGTTGTTCAATGGGGGGGGGGGGGGGGGGGGAAGGGGGGCTTCAGACTACAAACTTGTTGAAATTTACTTAACCAATCTTATTATTGGATACTTGGGCAATTTATCTTTCCGTTTTAATAAGGTAATCAACATCTTTGTCAGAAAATCATTACATAGTCCTTGGTTGTGCCTTTGAATTCCTATAAGTGGAATTACTAGTCCAAAGGGTATGTTATTGTCAATTTGTTGCCTGGGAGTGGTTTTACCCAGTTACACTCCCACAGGCAATTTCACGGTGCTCAAACAGAGATTCTGGTGTCATTAACTGTCAAAAGCCGAACTAGAACTTCCCACCGGCCCCAGGCTTCCTTCTCGTTTTCCCGCCCACTCCATACACTAGCCGGGAACCTCACGCGCTTTCTTGCCCCAGCTCTTCCCAGGCTGGCCCGCCTCTTCCTCGTTTCCTATTCTGTCCAATCAGAAACAGGATTTTCTCAGTCTCGTCATACGATTGGTTCATGAAAGTGTCTGTCAAGTTTGTGGGCGGGCAGAGAGGGTTGACGGACGCGGCGAGCGACCAGTGCGAGCCCGGAGTAGGCAGAGCGCTGGCCTGGAAGCGCTAGACCTGTGAGGTGTACGGGTGGCTGCTGGAGTGAGGCTTTGGTAGACATGGCTCCCAACGTGTTGGCTTCGGAACCGGAGCGTCCTAAGGGCATCCGGGCCGTGTTGCTGGGGCCGCCCGGGGCTGGCAAGGGGACCCAGGTGAGTGTCCGTTCCGTGCCCGCGGTGGAGCCCGTGGAGCTACAAGGTCAGGGCGGACGGAGAGCCGGAAGCTCCTTTCCCGCCCCGGAGCAGGGTGGTGAGCCCTGGGCCTGCAGGGACCCTCGCGGGGTCTCCGGTTGTGGCGCGGTGTTTAGGGGAGTGTCTCAGTCGCAGTAAGGGGGAGGCTGGGTTGGGGTTCTTGGGGGAACCCAGGGTCGTGTTAGGGCGTCCAGGGGCTGTTAATTGAAAATTGTGAAAAGCAGGGCGATCCCCCTGGCCGAAGCTCCAGATCACAGGCCCTAGTGGGAGAAAGCTTTGGACCAAGACGCCCTCGGAATTGAGAGCGTATTGCCCTGAGTCAGGAATAACTTCCAGGCACAAGGGATTAAAACTTTTTTACTTTTAATGATTAATGACTGGGGGGGGGGGGGTACTAAAAAGTGTCCACGTGGGGCAGAATGGGAGCTGGCATATGCTAATCGAGGCATTCTGCCAAGAGGGAGGCTTGACCTGTGTGAGCCACCAGTGTGGGGGGGATGGGAGAAAGCCTTTCAAGCTCACCAGAAAGCTGGAGGTGAATGTATAGATCCGGTTCATAAACCGCAGGAATCATGGGGGTTATGAGTGAGACAGGGAGTGCTCGTGGAGCTGCATGAGATGGCTCTGATGGTTGTAATTGAGCGATTTAGGGCCGCTCACATGCTGGGTCAACAGGTAAGAAAACAGGCCTAGAGGTCCAGTGACTTTTCAAAGTTAGTAAAATCGGTTTCACAGAGGCTTGTGTCTCCGAAGGATTGGAGTTGCCTTCTGCCCCACTGCAGAGCCTCGCTTGGCATCTGGGCCATAGATCAGGGTTGGGATTTATGCTCGCCCTTAGAATTTGGAAGCTCATATGGTGGATTATCGGTGTCACTTTCTTGCCCAGTCTTTGGCATCAACTACCCACCCCTCACCTCTACCTCCCTCCCCATCAGACCCTAGGCCTTGGGACCTTGGTGATCAGTACAAGGTTGGGTTCCCAAGCAAGCAAATGGGCATGCTGCCCTCCCTCTTCCTGCACTGCGAATTTATTGTTACGTTTTTAAAGATACCTCCTCTCTGTCTCCCTCCCTTTCTCCTTTTCTCTCTCTCTCTCTCTCTCTCTCTCTCTCTCTCTCTCTGACACACATAGGGTGAGAGAGAGTGTGTGTGCAGGGACATGTGTGCCTTGGTGCATACGTGGAGGTCAGAGTGTGACTTGCTGGAATTATTGTCTTTTTTCTACCATGTGGGGCCCAGGGATCCAACCTGGGCCATCCGACTTGATGGCAAGCTACTTTACCTGTGGACCTATGTCACTTGTCCTGATCGCCAAGTTCTCAAAGTTTTGGCAAGCATATCATCATCTCACTCATTGTCGGGCTTGGCATTCCTTTGAGTTAGATGAGTGATACCGATCGATGGAGGGGTGGGTGACCGTAGAAAGGGAGTCTAGAAGGCTTTAGTTAGTTCATTCCCTCTGACTTTACTTCTTCCCCTGGGCCATAGGTCACAAAGGACCGCTGTACCTCCTCTCTGTAAACTTAGGGGTTCTTTTGTAAGGTTTCCCCAGCACCTTGTACTCAGTGGTTTTGACATCTCATGTTCCAGTTGTCATCCCCCTCAGTTATCAGGTAATCCATGGTGTAATCGTGATTGGTCTGGAGTGTGGACAATTTCTACTTCACATTAACTTGGTATAGACAGGATCGCCCATGGTGACAGTGACACTTTTTTTTAAAAAAGTTTATAATGAAGTTGACTGTTTCCAGAAGTGAAACGGACAACTAACTCATCCAGTGGTACATGGGGGCTTTATAGTCTGTGTCTGTGTGCGTCTGTGTGTGTCTGTGTATGTAGAAAGCTGTGTAACTCCTCAGCGTTTCCACCTGGGGAATGTAAAGTTTACAAAGACATTGGAAGATTACGGCCTTTATATTGGGAGCACCCACATATTCCTTCCTAGTTGGTGGTATGGCACATGACAGCTAACCGTGAGCACTGATCACTCAGTAGCATCTCTCTCTGCCCCCCACCCCCCGACTCGGGTGTGATTCAGGCTGATTTATTCAGATTTGGGAGGGCATTATGCCGTGAGCTCATTAAAGACGGTGCGGGAATGGTGGACGTTGATTAGAAGTTTGGCTTGAAGGATGAATATGGCAGCTCATGTCTGTCTGTAGTCCCAGAGACTTAAGGCAGGAGGACACTGAGGAGGCTAAGGCCAAGTCTGATGACAGCCCAGCTAAAGTTTGAGGCTGGCCTGGCTACAAAGTGAGACCCTGTGTCCTAGAACCACAACACTAAGAGCTGGGACTTCAGCAAATACACGGCATTCATTTAACCTTCGTCTGCCTCCCGTTCCACACCAGGAGCCATAAAAATACTGGTGGTTGTAGCTTCATAGTGTTGAACAAAAGTTCACACAAAGCCTGCAGAGTGGCAGCCAGAGGAGCGATCTGCCCACAGACACACCCCATACACAAACTTTTCATTGTAAGTTTTAAATACACATAAGGGAGCAGGTGCAAGCTTAACTACTATGGAGACTGAAACAGGAGGCGCGCAGGTTCAAGTCCTATCTGGGCTAAGACTGAAATCAGCCTGAGCCCCAAAATAGCAAGGCTGGTATCTGTTCACTGGCCGTTCATCTACCTATCTGTGTGAGTTCTTGCATGGAGTCCTCAGAAGTCCACAAGAAGCAAAAGAATGGTGTAATAGGTCCCAGTAACCATTGGCTGATGGTTACTTTCCCATCCACCCTCCTGACAGATTACACTAAAGGAGCTCTAGGCACCTTAGCAGTTTTATAATATATTTTAACGTCTCTAAAACAAATTCTTTTTTAAAAAACATATAAGTTCAATAGCCCCTAAAACTGTAACAGATTTTAATAGTTAATGTTCAAATTTCTATCAGTCTCACACATAAATTTAAGTCATTCTGGTTTTTTTTTTTTCCGTAATCTTTAAAAAAGAGTATTCAGCATGTGTGCAAGGGTGTGTGCATGGGTGAGTGCACATGTGGAAGCCAGAGAAGAACTCGAAGTCATCTCTCCCCTTCCACCATGTGGGTCCCTTATGTTGAACTCAGACCCCAGGCTTGGTGTAGGTACTTTGACCTGCTGAGCCATCTGCCCCTCCCTGTTCCCTTTATGTTGTATTGTGGAAGAAACCTCCTTGTCCTGAGAATCTTGTTCCTTTTCTGAGAATTTTCCGTTATATTCCTTTGGTGTGTTTAACATCTTCCCCTCTTCCATTTTCTGAGATATTGTTTGCTGTGTCTAGTTTATCCTTCTCTGTTTTTTGGCCTGGTTCCCCAGGTGCTGCCATGCCCTGGCCTCTGTTTGGACACCTCCAATACTGTTTGTCTGTGAGGGGTTAGGAACTGTTGCTATCTGTTGCCTAAGCCTAGCAATTAATTACAGGTGGCAAAACAGTACTGACCCGTTGTATTTTTCCTTTTCCACTCCTTAGCTGAAATTATCTCTTTTCTTCTCTCCTCCCTTGTCCCCTCCCTCTTGCGTTTTTTTTGAGACCAGGTCTCAGCAGGTAGCCCAGGCTGGCCTGGAACTCAAACTGCTCCTTCCTCAATGTGGGATTCCAAGCGTGCATCCCAGCTAGTGATTGGCTTGTTTATCTATAGAGAGAGACTGCACCACCTAGGTTCCCCCTGCCCTGTGGTTTATAGAGTCCGTTTAAACGTTTGTTTTGTCCCCCTCTTTGTCAGCTGTCCACATAATGGGTTGACTGGAATGTTGTCAGTTGAGAAATATAAACAAGAAGTCACAACTTGTTTTTCTTGGGAAGATCAGAAGATCTGAGAGCAGTGCTCCTCCATTCCTGTATGGCAGGAGTCACTTGTAGCTGAGTGGTATTTCTGCTTCGGCTGATCCCTTCATAGAATTCCCGTCTCTGCATACACTGCCCAGTCCACATCAGCAGCTGTTTACTCCTGACCTGTCCAGTGGTATTTATGTTTCCTTCCTACCACTTCCTCTTGTACCAGTATGATTCCATGTTACATGATTTATGTCAACATGGCTGAGGTTATATTTTCGTTAAAATTTTCTGAGCTAGGAGATGGCTCAGTGGACACTTTTTTTTTTTTTAGACAGGCTCTCTAGCTGGCCAGTGAGTCCCAGGGATCTGTCTGTCTGACTCCCCAGTGCTGGGATTATAAGCATACACTCAGTTTGTTGTGGAGTTAGAGTCTGGGTTATTGTACTTAGAAAGCTAGTGGTTTTCCAGCTGTGCTATCTCCCCAGCTCCATATTACACCACAATTGAGAGCCTGCCACAGGACTCCAGCCTATCTGTAGTCTTCAGTCTGGGCGGGGCGGGGCGGGGCGGGGCGGGGCAGGGCATGCTCCCACATGACTAGCAGTAAACTAAGACAGAGTCCCCCACCTGGCTATGGTGTGTTGTTCTTGCGGCTCTAGAGTCACTGGAAGTGACTTAGCAGCCTACCTCCACTGAACACCTGAGTTACAGAGCAGCTTTTCTGTCTGGTGTTTAACCCTGGCTTCTGTGAGTTATCTGCTCGTTAATTTTAATAAACACAGAGTAGATTGGCAGGAAGCTCCATTCCTTGGGTGTGTGTCCACAGTGCAGCCGGCTTTCCATCATCAGCCATTGCTGACCTTCATTTTCCCGGGTGTGGGTGCTGTCTCTAAATCCGTCTCATTGGGTTCCATTTCCCTAGGAGGTGATTTCTTCACCTTGGTGGAATTGGTCTGTGAATCACAAACCAGAATTTCTTGCATGGAGTCCCATCTATTGTTTTGTCCCATGCACCCAAGAAAACACCCAGCGAACTAGTTTAAACAGGGATCCCAGCTACTACCTCTATAAACCACTGAAGGGAAAGCTGAGCGCCCGTGAGGGCAGAACAGATCAGGAGTATCGGAGACTTTTCCCATTTAAACCACACCAGACTCTGAGTGTGCACATGTGTTTGTTTGATGTTGTGGAGAAATCTAAATGTGTGGTGATGGGGGCGGGGGGGGGGCGCATGTATGGCTCACCACCGAGCTACATCTATTCCAGCACAACCTGTGAGCTTTGGGATCTGGGTCTCCTATTCCTTCATTTTCCTGACTCAGGGTTCATGAAAGAGACATGAACAAATATTTCCTTTCCATCTGAATAAGTTGAACTATGGCGGCCGTTGCTGTGACAGCTAGTGCTCACTGAGGTGCTTATTACCTGACTTGAGCCCTCACTCTTAGCCAAATGGCCATATTGAGCCAGCTGGGGCAGATACTTGTCTGTAGTTGAAGGCACTCAGGAGGCAGGGGAAAGAGCTCATGAGGCCAGCTTGAGCTATGTAGTAAAACCAAGTCACAAACTAGAACCCCTCCCTCCTAAAACTGATGTAAGATGGTTACTGTAGAAATGACCAGCCTGCACATCTTGTCTGTGCATCAAGTCATTTTCTGAGTGGATCGTGTCCTTCATGTTAAACAGATGTGGAAACCGCTCTGGGTCTGGGAGAAGGCAAGCGATTTAGCCAAGATACTGCAGCAGTTCTGCCTTGCCTCCCCCAGCCAGGCTTAGTGGCCACAGCATACCACAGTAACAGATTCCCTCTGTGGCAGACACTCAGCCAGGTCTTGGTCCATCAGTTTTTCTAAATATCACAGCAGCTACGTGAAGTATTGTGTGGCTGCTGAGTTTGCTCTCAGTTGTTACAGGCAACGTGAGCTTGTGTTTCAGTGGTGTGGTTAGTGGGAATAGCTAGTATTTATGATGGCTTCCCGTGTGCTAAGTGTATCCAAGTACTTTCATGCATTATCACATAATCATGTAATTCTCACAAGAGCCCTGCTGTTGCTTTACATTGGGATGAAAGGTAAGATGCTTTTACTTCTGTTAGAAGTAAGAAAGTAGACTTTGACTAAGTTCACACAGCCAGTAAATGCCAGGCCAGAGTCAGACCCACAGCCTAAAGCCTTAACTCTTTCTTGTTGATTTTTGTCTTTGGCTCCACAGGCACCCAAATTGGCTGAAAACTTCTGTGTGTGTCATTTGGCCACTGGGGACATGCTGAGAGCCATGGTAGCTTCTGGCTCAGAGCTGGGGAAAAAGCTGAAGGCGACAATGGATGCTGGAAAACTGGTGGGTCTGGTCATACTGGGAGTGTTGCTTTTCCTTTTCGTGGGTCCAGAATGCTGTGGACCTTTCCCCCAGCTGCTGGGGCTGCTTGGCCCTCAGTTCATTAAACATTACTTTCTCACTCATCATAGACACATTTGAAGACTTTACTATACATGACACAGAACATTTCCACCATCATAGAAAGTATCCTCAGTTCTGTGTGCCAGGGTTTCTAACAGACTGGAAGGTATTAGGAATCTTGAACACTGCATAGTGTTTGGTTTATTCTGGATTTATGATTTCCTCAGAACTTACTTATATAATTTTATTTTTTTGTGTGCACAGACAAGCTCTTTTCACAACTATCTTCCCAGCCCTATTCACAGTATTTTTTTTTTTTTAATGAAATATAATTACAAGGGCTAGAGAGATGGCTCAGTAGTTAAGAGCACTGACTGCTCTATCAGAGGATCTGGGTTTGAGTCCCAGCATCCACATGGCAGCTTACAAGTATCTGTAACTTTAGTCCCAGGAGATCTGACATTCTCTTCTGACCTCGCACGTAGTGCACAGACATGCCTGCAGACACATGAATAATAAATTCTAAAAATTTAAACGTGGCTGTGTGTGTGTGTGTATGTATGCATGCGTCCGTGCGTGCATGCCTGTGTGTATGAGTGCTTGCCAGCCAGACATGGTGGCACACACCTTTAATCCCATCACTGAGAAACAAGCAGGCAGTTCTCTGAATTTGAGTTGCAGGTCAGTCAGGGCTATACAGTGAGACCTTTTCTCAAAACAATATATTTATATGTACATAGACACATATATAATTACATCATTCTCCCCATTCCCTTTCCTTCAGCCAGCTCCTCCCATGTTTTCACTGTATTCTTGAAGATAATTTACTCAGACTTAACATAACAAATTGAAACTGCTGTTCCTAGGACAAGACTTAGGCACGTATGCAAAGGAAGACTCAGGAGACCGTAGAAATGTTTTAAAGCTCTCTTGGGGCTCACTGCTCTGTATTCCTAACAAGGGAGTTTCTTGGCAGGTGTGGAAAAGTAATCTTGTGTAATAACCCAGTAAACGGCCTGATTTGACAAACACAGTGAACTGACGAATGTTTGCTTGAGGCCAGATCTTGCTTCTAACATTGATTCTGGAACCTGACGTCTGGTAACACTTTCAGAAGATATTTTGTTCTTGAACCCAGTAGGCAGGTGCTGTAGCACCAAGCCACACTGCAGTCTGTCCGACCCTTTGCTTTGTTCCTGTGTTTAATTTTCTAAATTACACTCTGTCAATGTGTGCATCTGCCTGGGCCAGCAGTCATGTGGAGGTGAGGGCAGCTTTTGGGATCAGTTCTCTCCTTCCACCATGAACCCTGAGTTCAAGCTCAGGTTTTCGGGTGTTGGTAACAGGCACTACTCCTCATGAGCCATCTCATTGCCTGTTGGTGCTTTTGAAGCAAGATCTGGCATGTGTGTTTGGTTGGCCTGGCACTTAAGGTGTGTCCCAGGCTGGCCTCTAACTCAGCCTGCTGCACTGAGATTACAGGCATGACCACCACACCTGGTTTCTCTGCTCCCTTTTTTTATGTGTATGTTGCTTGACTAGAATCTGAACTTTGTTTTTATCCCCCAAATTACCTTCTGTTAGGCCTGGAGATCCCAGAGCAATACCTGTCTGCCCAAACATTGCTTTCCAGCTTCCCTTTTATGACAGTGAGGCCATGAATCAAGCCAGGATGGTAGATAATTTGGACTTTGAGTTTTGGCAGAAAGTTCTGTGTGAGAGGAAATTGGGATGTTACTTATCTCCGCCTACAGCTGCAGGCTGCACTTTGTCCCCAAGTTCACAGCTGTTCTGAAGATGAAAGCTTTAGCTGCCAAGGTTGGCGGCCTTTACTGTATGTAATACAGATGGGAGCTCCTCTCTCTTTAAAGGCTCTGGGGGAAAGTTCTTTTTAATGCTGTGAGACATTTTTGGTGGGATTTTTGTTTTGTTTTTGTTTTTTTGTTTTTTGAGACAGGGTTTCTCTGTATAGCTCTGGCTGTCCTGGAACTCACTCTGTAGACCAGGCTGGCCTCAACTCAGAAATCTGCCTGTGTTTGCCTCCCAAGTGCTGGGATTAAAGGCATGCGCCACCACTGCCCGGCTTTGGTGGGATTTTTGTAGAGACTTGGACTACATTGTGGTGGCTTTTTATTTCCTTGTTTCTGATCCAATATTGCCAATTCAGTGCAGTTCTTTCTCAGTCCCGATAAATATCAAAGCCACGTGTCCGTCATGCTGTTAGTCTGGTGAACTTGTAAATCAGGGAAGGTTGGTACCTCCCCGAATTCTGGTTAAATACTATTTATTCCCTTCTGGTTCTCGGGTGATGTCTCTGCCAGGTACCCTCATCATCTTGAGGGCAGCTTGTTGCTGACAACAGACTATGGATCCCTCTTCCCTTACCAGGTTTACTGAAACCCAGTAGAGTTACAAGGGGAGAGCTATGTCTGTGGCCACTGCAGAGCTGTGTAAGAGAGTAATGCAGATGCAGCCTGTACTGGTCAGCTTTGCGTGCTGTGATAAATACCTTGGAGAAACCAGCTGAAGAAGAGGATGCTGTTTTAGCTCAGTTGTAGTCCACGGTTGCTTGGTGCCAGTACTCCTGAACCTGTATGGAACCGTTGCAGAAGACGTGGTAGAGCAAAGCTGTGCACCCTATAGAGGCAGAGAGAGAGTGGACAAGAGTGCGTGCTGCTCAACAAGGTGGCTCAGCAGTAAAAGTGAGCTGCTCGAGCCTGATGACCTGAGCTCGGTGCTGAGCCTGCAGAGGTGGACGGTGAGGACTGTGCCTTCCCTACCTGTCCTGCCTGCATACCTGTAAGTGAGGTTTAAAATATGGTATTGGAGATCAAGCCTTCAACACGTGAGCTTCAAGGGGGTACATTTAAGATCCAAATTGACATGGAGGCCCCCGACATTTACTCTGCTTTTGCTTCTGTGGAGTCAAGCTGACTTGCTGTTTAGTAACAAGTCATTATACACAATACACTTTTGACTTTGTGTTTGAGGTATATCACCCACTTGACAGATTTGAACCCAAGGCTCTTTTCTTCTAGGTGAGTGATGAGATGGTTGTGGAGCTCATTGAGAAGAATTTGGAGACTCCTTCATGCAAAAATGGCTTTCTTCTAGATGGCTTCCCTCGGACTGTGAGGCAGGCTGAAATGGTAGGTAGTGTTGGTGTGGCTGTTGCATGAAGCCAAGTGCCTGCCCTTTGTATTAGTCACTGTGAGGTGACGGGTCTGATTAAGCTTAGGTGAGTCACACACTCTTTTACAGCTTGATGACCTCATGGAGAAGAGGAAAGAGAAGCTCGATTCAGTCATTGAGTTCAGCATCCAAGACTCCCTGTTGATCCGGAGAATCACTGGAAGGTATATGTCCCTGAAGATGCCTTTGTGCTTCCCCAGCTTTCTGGGCAGGAGCTCAGTGCCCCGTGTGATCGTATATGTCCCCTGTTCCTCCCAGATCCATCCCTCTAGCCTTATACTCAGACGCTCCTCCCCTTTTAATAACGACCCACCAATTTTTGCTGCTTATACTTATGGGTATGGGGTCATCCACTGGAGTGTAGTCCACCTACCAGGGGCCATACCCTTAAAGAAACCAGCTTTCGTAGCTCCTCAGTTAGAAGTAGGGAGCTCGTGAGCCCCGCCTGGCCCGTGCTAGAATGTTGACTAGCTGATCTTGTACTGGTCTTGTAATGTGAGTTCATGAGCTCTTGGAGAATAGCAGAGTGATGCCAATTTCTGATCTCAGAGTAATGTATGAGATGTGGGTGGTTCTGTAGTAGGAAAAAGAGAGTCTGGGGAGATGGAGAAGGCTGCTGAGGAGAGGTAGGCCATCCACTCAACCTTCTTGAATGAGGATAATTTCAGTGATGATTTTCCAGAAGGGAGTAGAATTAGGAATGAGTTGGTTAGGGGAGGGGCTCAAGGTGCAGCCTGTGATAGACTTGTTGACCCACGGGAGGAGGTGTGCATTGGAAGCTGGAATGACGTTGGGAAGAAAGCATGGGTTCAGGGGGAGATCTGCAGTACTGAGAGGAGTGGGCTTCACAGAGCTTAGGAGTCATCACACGGTCTGGAGCTACAAGGTAGTGGAGCAAAAACAGCATTCTAAACATTTTACCTTGGTGCTGACGACAGATTGGGGTGAGGGTGGGTGGGGAGCCTGCTCATAGTCACATGACATGATGGAGACTTCTGACTAGCTGGGTGGCAAGGAGTGAGTGGGAATCCCAACAACAAGCTGCAGGATATCAGAGAGGCAGGAAGGAGTGTGCTGCCTTCTCAGAAGACTCTGCCTCACAGGTCTGCCAGACTAGTGAGGAGTTATCCAGGCATATGCAGCAGCTGTGTGGTGGGACTTGAACTCTGCCTTGCTGATGGGTGCAACATGAGGCAGGCACTGAGGACTTAACAAGGATTTCACTGTGACCTCAGCTCTAGTGAGCTTCAGTTATCAGTCTGGTTTTTTGAGACTGTTCACAGAAGTTTGAGTTCTGTTTTTCACATATTTGCCATTGGCTCTCTAGTGTCACCGCCCTGATGTCCAGTAGCAACTCACTGATGAAAAAAACAAGGGTTTAAAACAGCGGTTCTGAACCTGGGGGTCTCAACCCCTTTGGAAGTCGAATGACCCCTCACAGGGGTCACCTTGAAAATACAGATATCTACATTATGCCTCCTAAAAGTAGCAAAATTACAGCTATGAAGTAGCAATGAAAATACTTTTATGGTTGGGGGGTGGGGGTCACCACAACACGAGGAGCTGTGTTAAAGGGCCACAGCATTAGGAAGGCTGAGAACCACTGCTCTAGACTGTCACGCTCCAGGTCGGTGGTGAAGAAGCCCTAACTGTCTAGAGAACTGGGAGATCAAGCTTTCTTTCATTTACATTTGGTTTTCTTCATGGGCTTATGCTTTGTGTTCTTAAAAATGATGTTTCTAAATGGCTAAAGAGTAGCATAGCATGTGTAATCAGGGCTGAGGGAATCTGGCTGGGTTTTGAGGGGCAGCCTAGGGATACAGAGAAAAGAGAGTTGTTTGTTGTAGCCTGGCTGTTAGATGGCCCCTGTTCTCTAGAGGATAAATGCCAGTGGTTCGTTTGTTTGCCCCTAGTCCTTTCCAGAGGTGCTTCAGGTGAGGCCAAAGGCCAGTGCTCTCCCTCTCCTCCGCATCCTACTGGATGCTGTTTCTGAATGGATCAACCAGAGAAAGCTTTTCAGGACTCACATGGTGGAGGACACAACTCCATCATAAGTAGTTGCTGTCACCAGCCTGCTTCAGTGTAGCTTCATCACAGCTGGTGTTCTGTGCTGAGACCACAGCCCTACCAGTACTCTTTTCTCCTTATCTAATGTAAATGGATCATCCTATCTCTCCCAAAATATGTAGTATCACAGAGAAACCCTGTCTCGAAAAACAAAACAGAAAAAAAAATGTAGTATCACCCTATGGCTAGGACTTCAACAGTATGAATGGAACTTCCCATATAATAGACAAAATATGTTCTCCTCAACCTCTATATATCTTACATTCCTTATTTCAAACAAAAACACCCACCCAGCAATAACAAAGAAAATACAGAGCTCAGGATTGGCTGCTGTTCAGAGTGCGGGTACATGACTGCGGGTGACTACAGGTGAGAAAACCATCTGATCTTGGCACTGGAGTCACAGGTAGTTGTGAGCTACCCCACATGGGTACTGGAAACCAAACTCAGGTTCTCTACGGGAGAGCAAGCATTCCATTCCTACTGCTGAGCCTCCTTCACCCTGTCTCTATTGTGTTTATGCATGGTGTGGGGGGTGTGTACTGCATGCTACAGCTCACATGCAGAGACCAAGAGCCAGTGCTCTACCACGTGGGCCCCAGGAACTGATCTCAGGTCATCAGGCTTGGTGTCGAGGGCCAGTGAGCCTGCCCCCACCTGCTGCTGTTGTCAGTTTACTTTGTTTTGTTTTGTTTACTTTGTGTTTTTAAGACAGGATCTCAACCATGTAGCGCAGGCTAGCCTTGAACTATGGAAATTTTCCCACCTCAGCTTTCCCAAATTCTGGGAATATAGGCGTGAGCTACCACACAACTTCCTTCTTTGTTTTAAGATGGAATCTGACTGTGTTGCCCGAGCTAGTCTCAAAATCCTGGGCCAGTGTTTCCTCCACTTTAGCTTCCCTGGTAATTGAGACCATGGGCACATACTACTGTGTCCGTCCCTCTTTATGATTGGTTTAATATGTCCTTTCTCTAATTCTTTGAGCATTGCCTAGTCTTACTTAGGCTGTCATTTATCTGTGTGGTCATAGGGGTGTGCACCTTTGTCTGCATATCTATAACATTGTTTTATGTGTTTGCGTTATAACCAAATTAGATTAGAAAACAGTGCAACCAGGAGTGTGCTTGTGATCTAAGACATCTGTGGGGCTGGTGCACAAGCAGGCACATGTTTGTGATCTAAGACGTCTGTGAGGATGTAGCACAAGGAGCGTGAGCTCAAGTCTGGCATAGGCTATGTACCAAGCCCTGTCTTTAATAAAAGGAGATGAAGAGGATAGGGTTAATTTCTGCTGAGTTCTCCAACACTGTACAAATCTTGTCAGGGGCTGTCGTGTTTCTTGTAGCTGTTGATCTCTGCTAAGTGCTGCCGTGGCAGAGACTGTGACCCATCACTTTGTAAACAGCTGGATTCAGAATAAGTTCTGGTTGCAACTACAAACTTGTTTAGCAAATAGGTCTGAGTAGAATGGATGGCTGTGTGTGCCAACATCAGAGTCCTTCCAAGACCTGGATGAGGTAGGATTACTAGGAGCTTTCCTGCTTGGACGAAGCAAAAACCATTCTGCTGTTGGCATTTTCCTAAACAAGACGTAGCAGTAGCAGGTCCTGTACTAGAAGGCCAGTCATTTCCCTAGGTGTGGGTGTGAGGTGCCCGCTGGGTTCTCTGCTGATTTAAAGTCTTCCCTTCAACTTCTCTCTCTCTGCTTGTCATTCCAGAGTCCCTGGAGTACCAAGGTATTTCCAGGCAGCCTGACTCATGATCATTTGCTGTCTTGCAGGCTGATTCACCCTAGCAGTGGCCGGTCCTACCATGAGGAGTTCAACCCTCCAAAGGAGCCCATGAAAGACGATGTGTGTAAACTCAGGAAGGGTTGGCTTGGGTGGGGTTGGTTTTACTTAACCAGAAAATATCACTGTCTTGTAAATGAGATGGCTGGTGACAGATCTGGTCAGTGTCTCCCGGGTGGCTTTATGCTTGTCCTTTGTCACAGCAGTCCCTTCCTAGTACCATGGCCACCTAAGCAGTCGGCTAGTCAGAGAGTGTTTCCAGGAGCTGTCACTGAAGAGAACTTTGTTGACTATTGTGCTCCAGAATGCCCTGCTCGTGGGGTATTTGGTGACTGCCGCCCTGGGTCTCATCTATAGTCCCTGTTCATTTGCTAGATGGAGTCTCATGGTCTGCTGTAGAATATGCAGGCAAATGTCCTGGGCTTACCCTTTTCACGTGAGACGAGTCCAGATTGTCCAGGATCTACAAATGGAGGTTGCATTTCAAACATTGACAAATCTACCAGAGCCCTTTCTCATCTCACTGCAACTAAGACTGGAGTTGCTTATATGCTGGGGCTTCGATCTTCCGACTCAAAGTGCTTGTCTTAGAACTTGAACAGCCTGAGCACAGAACAAGTGGAGAGAGGGCATCACTGCTTCTGGACCTCTGCTTCTGCCGTAGCACAGTTCTTCACTAGAGAAACTCTAGATTGACTCTCTTGCCCTGAGTGGCTTTGGGACCAACCAGGCAGCATCCCAGGCAGAGTGGCCACATCTCATGACAGTCCCTCCTGCTGTTCCTTGTTGTTCTCAGATCACTGGGGAGCCCCTGATCCGCAGGTCAGATGACAACGAGAAGGCCTTGAAGACCCGCCTGGAGGCCTACCACACTCAGACCACTCCGCTCGTGGAGTACTACAGGAAACGGGGCATTCACCGAGCCATCGATGCATCCCAGACCCCTGACGTCGTGTTTGCGAGCATCCTGGCAGCCTTCTCCAAAGCCACATGTAAAGACTTGGTCATGTTTATCTAATGTTGGGTCTGAAGGGTCTCTCTTCTTCCTCTCTGTGAAAGGAATGGGTGGTCATGGCTAGGTAGGTGGAGGGGACATCCTTTTTCAGACAGCAGGGTTATCTTCTAATGTACTGATTAAAAAGCACTTATTTGATGTGCCTCCTATGTGCAGCACTCATCTGTGTGTGTGTGTATGGTGTGAGTGTGTGCTCATCTGTGTGTGTGTGTGTGTGTGTGTGTGTGTGTGTGTGCTCATCTGTGTGTGTGTGTGTGTATGGTGTGAGTGTGTGCTCATCTGTGTGTGTGTGTGTGTGTGTGTGTGTGTGTGTGTGCTCATCTGTGTGTGTGTGTGTGTGTGTGTGTTAGAATGTGTGCTCATCTGTGTGTGTGTGTGTGTGTGTGTTAGAATGTGTGCTCATCTGTGTGTGTGTGTGTGTGTGTGTGTGTGTGTGTGTGTGGTAGAATGTGTGCTCGCTCTTACATTCTGAATCTTGTTTTACCAGCTGTTTTCTTTTCATTGTTTTAAGAAAATTAGCATACAGAGTATTACATATCAGATACTATTATGACTTTTTTTTCCCCTTGAGTTGGTTTCTGTGTATCCCCATCTGTCCTGGAACTTGCTATATAGACCAGGCTGGTCTCAAGCTCACTGATCCGCCTGTCTCTGCCTCCTGAGTGCTGGGATTAAAGGCGTGCGCCACTCTGTCCAGCTTCATTATAATATTTTTTAAACAAGATGTGTTTGAGTAGACTTTCCTCCCCCTCCTTCACACACACACACACACACACACACACACACACAATTTGTATTAGCCACACTCTTAATTCTATTTTTTGGCTAAAATAAACTGCTCAGTATTTATCTGCCAGGCACCCCAGTTACAAAGCTTCATAGTACTTACCACAAGCAGCTGACTCCAAGTCTAGGGTCACATGAAGTCAGGCCATGTCACAGTTCCTGATGTACGTTCTTGACAGGAAACAAAAAGCCACAACAGTGGGTACATAGGGATCATTAATTCTTTTCCCCTTAAATGGAATTTAAAAGATATTACAGATTCCAGACACTGCTAGGACAGGACATCCATGTGGAAGAGTGACGAGGTTGGACTGGTTTTATGATCCACACCACGGTGCTGTTCCGATCACATGGGACTTCCCTTTACACAGTGAGCTGTTGTCAAAGAATTGTGCCAGGTAGAAGGTCCTTTGGGATTCAGATTGTCTCTGAACGTTGGACTAGGTTAACCGAGAATGGCCATGTCTGTTTCCCCAGACAGACCCAGTTAGGGAGGTTTGGTTTTGTTTGCCTGTTTCCAGGGGCGAACCAAACAGTGACTGGGGATAATCTCTTTGGATTTATTTGAACACAAGATATAAAACCCAAATCAGATGCATCCCTTTCAAATTTAACCCTTTACCCCATATTTCATGATGGGTAGCATCACCCCAAAACAAGACCACTTATGAGCATTACAAGTTTCTATTTGTAACCTTAGCTCCCATAATTATGAGTGTCCTGTGGTCTTTGCTGTGCCTTTTGGTCTCTGGTTGCTTTGTGACAGATAAATTAGTGGGCTGCTGTGACAAGACCTCAAAGCCTTTAGCCTCTGGAAAAGCCATTAGAAAGTCAGTGCTGTGGCCAGTAAATAATGTGGCCTCCTCAGCATAGCCTCCTGCTGACTCTAAAGTGCTTGGTCCCCGTCTGGACTGAGTTCTCCTACTGTCTGAGTTTGTCAGAGGGCTTGTCTCCACATGGAAACTGTGGGTACGTGGGCCCTCTTGCTTCCCTTTTGGCCTCCAAGTGTTTGCTGCCACTGCCCGGCCTTGTTTCCTTGGCTTTAAGCTAATTCTGTCTGCTCTTAACAGAAACCCAGTCTGGCTTTGTGTGCTTCTGGAAAGCACATGACTGCTGGGAATAGACAAGGGAGAGGAGTGAAACCAAAACTATCATCTGGGCCTGCAGGAATATGCGCTCTTTTCTCTGGAGGGGGCTGGTTCTGTGCATCCTGCTGTTGACTTTTCCTGACCTAAAACAGCTGTAGGCACTTGACCTCTAAGTACAGGCCCCTGAGTGGTTGCTAATGAATGTGACTGATCTGTGCACAGACATTTGCCACCTGTCCATATACATACATACATATATATATATATATATATATATATATATATATATATATATATATATTCATTCATTCATGTATGCACATACACCAAATGCATGTGACATTTGGGCTTCAGGTAAGAGCCGGAAAACCCTAGGGGTACATGCTCGCTGGTGGTGGTCAGGATGGTATTTTTGCTTTAATTGCAGAGTTGTAACCTCAGCGGGTATGAGAGCTTTCAGAAGCCTGGCAGAGAAGTGTCCAGGATTTGATGATCTGGTTGCATGGCAGAGTCTTCCCTGATGTTTGCTTGTTTGTTTTAAAAACCCATTTTGTTCTTCTTGTTTCCTCTCTATTTCAGCCTAGTAACAGAAGGCCAGGCGAGACTGCACCACTGCTCATCTCCCCGCCGTGTGATCCCTGCTCTTAGGTGCTGGGCAGAAGGGAAGAGGGTGGTCATGGGAAGGAAGGAAGGATGGATGGATGGATGATGGATGGATGGATGGGAGGTGGGGAGGGACTCAAGAGATTAGGAACAGTGGCAGTGTTATAATTAGTAAGATTTTTTTTTTTACACATAGGTGAGAATTTTTAAAGTATAAGCAAGAGAAAAAATTAATTTTTTAAAAGAACTGTGATTGGAGGGCATTGGTGCAAATAAGGAGACATGGTATTATTTTTAAGCAATCAGCCTCTCGTTTCCTCTGGACCACAAAGCTAATGCTTTCTAAGAGACCTCAACTTCTACATAAGAACCTCACGGATCACCAGGCCAAGAACACAGCAGTCGGACCAGGCCTGTGTATCCTGTGCAGAGGAGGAACTGTTGACTGACGGTGGCTCCCCATCCCATAAAGTTAGAGACTCACCTGCACGGACAGAAGAAACGGTGTAAGCTGGTTCAGCAGATCGTTTTTACTGGAATTGTGGGGAGCAAGGGGACACAGATCTCACACTTAGGACTTCAAAGTTGCCTGCTCTGGTGACAAAGCCTTTAGCCACCCAGCACACACTAGTCTTACAACCTTGCCTTCAGTCATCTACGGGACCCTTTTAAGTAACTGAACGAGGCCTGGGAATGTAGCTCAGTGGCGTGTGTGTACCTGGCGCTGTACAGCCCTGGCTTCAGTCCTCTACAGGAAGGGTTGGGAAAAAGCTAAAATGTCTTAAGCTAAGTCATCCAAAGATTGTCCTTCTCACCCTCAAATCCTGGGACTGGGATTGCCCGGCAACACTGTGATGTATTTTTCAATGAGGTGCCTTTCCTAACTGACCAAATGCTGCCATGTTTGGCTCTGGAGTCAATAAAATATGTTGAAAATTTTTATCCCTGTTGTGGCATTTTTTGAAGAATTCTGGACTACAAGACCAAAAAAAAAAAAAAAAAAAAAAAAAAAATGATGTCTAACTCTGGACCTGTTTTTAAAGCTGGTTCTCAGGATGGCTGGCACGGTGTTCTGGAAGTACACATGTGCACTCCTAAGAGGAGCCTGCACCCTTCCGACCATCCATCATCCATCAGCCCCTGTGGTGGATGACAAACCCCAGTGGTTAGTCACATACTTCATTTCTGTCTCATTTGAAAAAAGGCCTTGGTGCTGCCTTAAACAAAGTCTGTAAGAAGCCAGCCCTTGGCTTAGTGCCCACCACAGCAGGCATCAGATAAACCTTGGGTCAGAACATACACAGACAAGTATCTGCTTCCTGCTGAGCTGGGTAATTAGGAGGACAGTTGTCCGAAGCCTGGCAAGCCTGTGCTTCTAATGCGTAAGTCACATCGGCTGGCCACCTTCCCAGCTGCTGCTGTTAGCACCCTTGGTTGTCTCTTTGTGCGTCCTGTTGGAAATCCGTTTACTTCCCAGCAAGAGCGGGCTTAAGCCATCGGTGTAGAGGGAAGGGTTTGCTCTGGAAAGTTGCCTCTGCCAGTGAGGTTTCTGAGAAATTGCTGCTCTTCCCGAAACCTGGGTGAACTGGCTGGAAGCGCCATGGTTCTTCAGGCATCTTGTGACTCTGGCATATGAAATTCTGTGCTCCCTGAGCCAAAACACTCTCCCCCCCCCCCCCCCCGTCTGTTTTGAGTGCCCCACCTCTGGTGTGGTGTTGACATCATGACTGCTTTGCTCAAATCTTTGCATTCTCTGGACTGTATGAATGTCTGAATTTTTTTTTTTTTGGCTTTTCTTGGTTGTCATGTACAACTAAGAATAAAATGTCTGTCAGACCTACCTGGGAAATGGCACAGCGTGTCCAAGAAGGATAGACTGAGCTATCGGTATGTGCTGCCTTTGGCCTTGGTTTCCTCATTGTATCAGGAGTGCTGAAGAAAGATTGACATTGAACCAAATATCACACAGGCCTCATACTCTGCTCTATTCCTGTCACCCTCACTGAGACGTCCTGCAGTGGAAACCAGCCTCCTGCTTGACAGGTGAAGAGTTCACGAGTCAGGAAGGGGTCCTCTGTCTCACAGTCACAGTTGGAGCTCTCTTCAGCACGACTGTCCCTATGACATTGCCGAAATGATCAGTGACGTGTACGGCTGTGTACCAAGAAGGTCCTCCCCGGCATGAGCTCTTTCTCACAGTCCCTGCCAGCTGTGAGGACCAGGGTATGTGCCACCTCTTAGGATCTCCTGTGTGCAGTGACACCAGTACCAGAGCGGGACAAGGAGCAGCCTTATAAGATGGCTTGGCGCATCACAACAATTCAGGAAGAACTCCTTCACTATGGGCAGTCTTTCTTCCCCTGGTGGAGAGTGGAATGGTCCCTGTCGTCAGGTGTGCTCACTCCTGCACTGGATGCTCCTGTGGGTCACTGTGCCTAGCAAGGGAGTTCAGAAGAGAGAATATAGGCATTGGGGAATCTGTTGCCTTCCTGGGCATCGAGAGCTAGGTTGAGGGACTGTTCACCAGAAGCGCCCCTAGACATCGCAAACCACGAAGATTGCATACAGTTTCTCTCTCTCTCTCTCTCTCTCTCTCTCTCTCTCTCTCTCTCTCTCATTTTCTTAACCAATAGCTTAATGTATACTTAATGTATATAGAATGTGTGTCTGTGTGGATTGTCCTCAACCCTGCAAAGGTAAGTTCTATTGCATCTCCATGGTGCTTTTGTGCACTTGGAGATTCATACATCTGGGAACAGTAAAACCAGAGCCAGTCTGCAGCTCCACACCTTCCTCTGCCTCCCCATGCTAGCGGCTTGGTGCTTCACTAAGGATAGGGAAGAGGTTCTCCAACACTCTTAGTTCAGAAACCTCTACAATCCGTGAATGGGGAATCCATGCAGGGATGCAATGCTACGGAGAAGGGCTGGGAGCCGGGCCACCACAGGTAAGACCTGGTCTATGTTACAGGTCTCTGTGGCTTCCTTGCTGTTGACCTGGATCTGACGAGTTGGGTTTGCAGAGCTCCTAAGAGCACAGAGAGCCAGAGTGGCTGGGAGGAGTTGGTCTCCATGCCTCTGGAGCAGCCCAAGGAAGGTGTGCACTGGCTCCATCCGTCTCAGCTTTCCATCTCAGCCCAGCCTTCTGTCTGGTGGGGCTGTGTTATTCATTACCTCAGAGGAAGCTGCTACTGGTATCTCAGGCTGCCCTAGCAAGTGTGTGATAACGAACATCCCTGTGGGAGGGAGGCCCCTGTAGGTGCCTACTCCTGGAGAAGTGCCCTGGCAGAGTAGGTGGGAATGAAGGCCCAGGCCAGGTCTAGATCCTGTGCAGATAACCTTCAGGCCTGAGGACAAGCAGAACTGTTGTGAAGGCTCAGAAGCAGGAAAGCCTACTGTATGGTCTTTAGAGCAAGCTGCTCAGTGGTTCTCATGGGGAACTCCTTCCCACGTGACCCCAGTCATCCAGCTATATAAAATCAGTGTATGCACATGAAACATTAACCTTGTGTGGTGTGACACGCCTACAATTTCTGCACTTGGGAAGCAGAGACAAGGAAAAATCATCCTCAGCTGTCAAGTTTGAGGCCAGCCTGAGGTACAGGAGATCTAACCTAAGAAGAATAAATAAAAGGTAAGAAAAAAATCAGACATTTACTGAGAAGCCATAAATATCTTAAAAACAGTTCTTCAGACTAAAGAGCTCAGACAATATTGTGGAAGTTCTGAGGCTCTGAGCTTCATATCCGGCGCCCTGCAAAAGCTGGGTAGGGTGACATGTCATGTGATCTCAGTGCTGGGAGGTGGGACAGGCAGAGCTCTGGGGCTCCCTAGCCTGCCTTGCTTAGTTGGTGAACCCCAGGTCCCAGTGAGAGATAGGAGAGATAGTCTCACAGAGGGGGCGGGGTAAGCTGGAGCCATGGCATGGCTATCAAGCCTTCTGGCAGCTCCCACTGCAGGTGGCTCAGACTGCCTACAACTCCAGCCCCAGGGTCTCTGGCACCCTCATGCACCTGCCCACACAGGCACAGTGTGCGTACCTGAAAATCATTTTTTTAAAAAGGTACACCGGAGAAGCACCTGAGGCTGACCTTTAACCTCCACAAGCATGCATGTGCTCACAACACAAATAAGAAAAAAATAAAATTAAATTTAAAAATATAATTTTACCATTTATCACAGGCAAGTTTGTATACTCTTGGGATAGATGTACTTTTCCTAGGCTAAGAAATCTTGGCTAGCTGGGCACTAGGGAGGCAGAGGCAGGTGGATCTCTGAGTTTGAAGCCATCCTGCCTGGTCTACAGAGTGAGTTCCAGGACAGCCAGGTCTAGGTAATGAGATCCTGTTTAAATAAGTAAGTAAGTAAATAGCTAGATCGTGGCTGAATATTTGATCCTGTGGGTCCTAGAACATCTCCAGCATTTTAAAAATTGACCAGTATTTTCATTTTTCTAATTGTCAGTGCTGAGGTGTTGATGCCACATTGAAGAAGTATGGGGTATAATGTGTTTAGGACCATTTCAGAGATTGCTGAGAGTCTCCAGCATGGAGCTCTCAACAAGCCTCAATGAGGAGAGGCACTCACCAGCATCCCTGATGACCTGAGTTTGAACAACGGATCCCACAGGATGGCAGGAGAGAACCAGCTCTCACTGGTCCTCTGACCGCCACACACTGACCCGCTCTCACACAAGGTAATTGTAAAGATGTTTAAAAGGAAACAACACAACAGAATCCACAGGGAGACTAATTTGATACATGCCAAGGACCAAGGAATGACAACAAGAAAACAGTAAGTCTTTTTTTTTTTTTTTTCTGTAATCAAACCATTATGTTTCTGCAAGAGCAGAAAAATTACATCTAGGAAAACACAGCCATTTGTCACATACCATTGTCTGGAATCTGAGCTGACATATGTTGGGCTGAGTCCCTTGGCTTTGTGGGTTGTGCCAACATGCTCGGGGCATGTGTTCAGAACCAGGCTGCACCGAGAGGTGGTGCAGCCCAGGCTCACACTGCCCGAAATACCTGAGTCGTCAGCCTTGACATTCAGAAACCTCATCTTGCCACGCTCAGTTTTACGTGGCTCACAGTTTAAGACTGCTGTTCCTTTAAAGACTTGAGGCTTAGAGCTAGGGAGTCCTCGTGCTCTTTGGCTCTGGTTCCCACTCTTCTAAGTAAGAAGTGCTTCATCTTTCTGTTTCCCTTTTTGCCCTGCTTGTGAAGAAACTCAGAATAAAGTCTCTTATTCAGCTGCCATGCTTTCTTCTGCCAGGGTCTCTGTGCTCCAATCTTAAATGTGCACTCTGCGGGTCAGGAGGAAATAAATGTGCTAAGTCCATTTGGGGACTTAACGCCAAACAAAAAAGGAAAGGCTAATTGTGTGCTTCCGGAGGTAAGAGTCTCCATGCAGAAGAGCGGGAGATTCCAACAGAGGGCACAGCCCCAGGGAAAGTACAGGGATTCTCGGGTCAAGTGTGCCAGTGAGTTTTGGGGAAATCTGCCCCAGATTAGAATATGATTTTTCAAAGAAAACACAAGGAAATAAAAGAGGTTTTTCAGCTCATAAATAATGTGAAGAGCCCAGAAGAGCAGAAGATGAGGATGTGTGTACAGGTGATGCTCCTGAGTTCAGGCCACACACCACTCTAACTCCGCCCACATTCCAGCCTTTGCTAAGGAGCTGAAGAACAGGGGGAGGAGGGTGCCTCAGTTTTCTCAACTGTATTCTATGCCCAGAAGGTTTCTGAGGATGACCTGTGGCTAGATCTTGGCACTGAAAGCTCACTGTCTTGACAGTGACAGCCTCTGACCCTCAGTGAAGTGGAGATCATGGTGCCCATGAGGAATGGTGGTAGACTTTATGTAAGTTAAAAAGCAGTAGCTGCCACCACATGGGCTCTTTCTGCTCCCAGGGGCCACTCACCAAGGCCAGCAGACATTTCAGAATGGCTGGTTTTACCATTTTTAATTCCCCTTTGCCTGTTCCACCCTCTGTGGAAGACCACCAAACTTCTGGGTTCTCTTGAGCTGCCAGATGTACCCAGATGTGGAAATGGGGATCCATCCCATTCCTAGGGCTGCTGACTTGAGTGGAAATTCTCAGGAAGAGTGTGGACCTGACACGGCAGCTAGCCAGATAGGACAGATGTGACACAGACCCACAACTCTGAAAACCAGAGCTGATGCTGCAAGCACTCAGGCTGGCTCTACCTGCTCACAGTCACAAACCCACTGCCATGGCTGCCTTAGGAACTGTCCTGAGGTCACTCCTGCTGAGGCGTGACACTAGGGAGGGGCTGGGCTGGGCAAGAAGAATCCCTTATAAGAATTGGTTGCATTCTGCCTTAGAATCTTTGAAAACTGCCCTGCAATAAGGAAGAGAACTGAAGGTTTCCAGCTCCCGCGTTCTAAGGAAATGAGTAAGCGTGTGCTGAAAGCTCTCGTAGCAGGCTAAGGACTGGAAACAACCTAAGTTTCCAACAGCAGGGAGATGGACTGATTCATCGTGGGACAGGATAGCAGACAGTTACAGACTAATCCCTTCAGGAGATCTCACGATAAACTGCCCAGCGAGTAAACACGTTAATAAAGCAATGTAGAATTGGATTTTGGTTTTGTTTTCTTTAGTTTTTAATCAGTTGCTCAAATAGCCCAGGCTGGCCTTGAACTCATACGAAGCTAAGGTTGGCCTTGAATGTCTGCTCCTCCTGGCTCTACTGTTCAAGTGCTGGGATCAGATGCAAGCATGCCTTACCACACCCATTGTGTGGTTATTTTTAAAACTGAACTTTCTGGATTACCTCTTAAGTTTACAGAAAATCGCCAAAGACTGTGTGAAGTTTCTGTCTATATGTTTCTCCTGATGTCAATACCTACCTGTGGTAGTTGTCAAGTCTTCCCACTGGTGATCTTTCTTTCAGTCTGACACCTACCTTTCCCCCACACACCACATTTAGCTTTTTTGTTGTTTGTTTTTCGAGACAAGGTTTCTCTGTGTAGCCCTGGCTGTCCTGGAACTCACTCTGTAGACCAGGTTGGCCTCAAACTCAGAGATATGCTTGCCTCTGCCTCCTAAGTGCTGGAACTAAAGGCATGTACCCCACTGCCCAGCTACATTAAACATTTTTTAGTAAATTTTTTTAAAGTTGTGTGTGTGTTGTGTGTGTATGTGTGTGTATGTGTGTGTTGTATGTGTTGTATATGTGTTGTGTGTGTATGTATGTATTGTATGTGTGTTGTATATGTGTTGTGTGTGTGTATGTGTATTGTGTGTGTATGTGTGTGTGTTGTGTATGTGTGTGTGGTGTGTGTGTGTGGTGTGTGTGTGTGGTGTGTGTGTTGTGTGTGTATGTGTGTGTGTAGTGTATGTGTGTGTGTATGTGTGTGTTGTGTGTGTATGTGTGTGTGTATGTGTGTGTGTTGTGTATGTGTGTGGTGGGTGTGTGTGTGTGGTGTGGTGTGTGTGGTGTATGTGTGTGTGGTGTGTGTGTGTGTTGTGTGTGTGTGTTGTGTGTGGTGTATGTGTGTGTGTATGTGTGTGTTGTGTGTGTGGTGTGTGTGTATGTGTGTGTATGTATGTGTGTTGTGTGTGGTGTGTGTGTATGTATGTGTGTTGTGTGTGGTGTGTGTGGTGTGTGTGTGTTGTGTGTTTGTTGTGTGTGTGGTGTGTGTGGGGTGTGTGTGTGTGTGTGTGTGTGTGTCTCCTTCCACTGTGGATTGCAGAGATCAAACTCAATTTATCAAACTCGTGTGGCAAAAGTACCTTTACAGATGAAGCCATTTCATAGCCCATTTTTGTTTTTTCCAAGTGTAGCAGGCTGGGAATGCACTTCAGTTAATATTAAGTCCTAGGTTGGAACCCTAACACCACATAAACTGGTGTGTTGTATGCCCTTAATCCAAGCACTAGAAAGGAGAAGCAGGAAGATGAGAAGACAAAAGTCATCCTTCACTACACTATAGATAAAGTTTGTAAAGAAAACCATCTGGGCACTGGAGAGCTGGCTCAGCAGTTAAGAACACTGACTGTTTTTCCAGAGGTCCTGAGTTCAATTCCCAGCAGCCACATGGTGGCTCACAACCATCTGTAATGGGATTGGATACCCTGTTCTGGTGTCTCTGAAGACAACTACAGTGTATTCATACACATGAAATAAAATAATTCTTTTTTTAAAAAGCATTTGGAATGGTTAAAGATAATTATATGATTAGAGCTACATGGCAGGACTAAAGTGGTTTTTTTGTTTGTTTTTAGTGCATTCTAATTTTTCTTTTTTCATGTCACATGAATTCTTTCTTTTTTCTTTCTTTCTTTTTTTTTTTTTTTTTTTTTTTTGTTTTTTTGTTTTGTCTTGTTTTCTCTGTGTAGCCCTGGCTGTCCTGGAACTCACTCTGTAGACCAGGCTGGCCTCAAACTCAGAAATCCACCTGCCTCTGCCTCCCAAGTGCTAGGATTAAAGGTGTGCGCCACCACTGCTCGGCACCACATGAATTCTTTTAGGTATAAAATTACATTTTGTAGCCGGGCAGTGGTGGCGCACCCCTTTAATCCCAGCACTTGGGAGGCAGAGGCAGGCAGATTTCTGAGTTCGAGGCTAGCCTGGTCTACAGAGTGAGTTCCACGACAGTGAGGACTACACAGAGAAACCCTATCTCGAAAAACCAAAAAAAAAAAAAAAAAAAAAAAAATTACATTCTGTATGTTTCCATGACACCTAACTTTAAAACACTAGGGAAAAAATTATCTTCAAAACTGGTTGGTGCCCTCTGATTATCTCTTGCATTGATGTCATGTGCTTATTTACACTTAAGACAGAGCTCAACAAGAGGGACCATTTCTGCCTCGTCCCTGTCTGGATCACAGGCCACGGGACCAGACACCAGAGGAAGCACTTGGTCTTGACACTCTTCTTCAGCATAAGGAAACCCCAGGCTTGTGTTTCCTGTTTAGTGACCCAAGAAAAAGACGGGAGTCTGTAGTCTCAGGGCCAACTCATGTCTGTCACTGACTGTGGCTAAGAACATGAATTTTGCTAGTTGGCTAGGTTGATTAACTGGGCCTTTAGGTGGTTTCCCAAAGAGAAGTCAGGGCCCCACAATCCAGAGGAGGGGGCAGATGCCAAGCAGGTCAAACTAAGCATCAGAGGCTGTCCCCGGAGTCAGCTTTTACTCTCCAATTCTTCCCACCGGTGTAAGTTTCCTGATATTGGACTCAGCATAGAGCCTGGCATGTAGCAAGAACCTAGTTATACAAGGGAATAAATGTGAGTGTTAGTGAGACGAAGTCCTTTATCCAGGTGGTTTTTTTTTTGAATCAGGATGCTTTGCACTGCAAAGAACAGAACAATTTGTTTGAGGCTAGTGGAGCCTGGAAATCAGACATGGTTTGATCAGCGTTCTGTCTGTACCAGCATCCCATCAGCTTTCATGGTTCCACAAGTTTCAAGCATGGCATCTACACCTCACACCATCTAAAATAGAGAGTAGACCAGAATCCCAGAATTCCAGAATTCCCAGCAAAAGCCCTGAGATTCAGCGAGGACTGGATCAATAAGGTCACGTGTCCACCTATGAGCCAACCATTAGAGGCAGGGTCTTTGGCTGGTTTTGCCTAGATCTTATGCCTCATCCTAAGACTTGGGGTATGGGCAAGGAGAGCCAGCTTCTCTAACTGTGCAGCTCTGTAAGGAACAAAGGGTCTGAGGAAGGGAGAAAGCAGCCTGAGGCCTGGGGAAATGATCAACAGGAGCCTGGCCCAAGTGAAAACAGAACTGTGTGGTGTAGACTGGGGCCTGGGGCTGCAAGACGGAGAGTGGTCCCGATGAAGCTTCAAGGAGGATGTGCGGGCAGCGGAGTTGGAGAGGGGTGGAACGCAGGGAGGAGCATCCCTTCTGGCAATGCTGCCAGCACATAGCACCATCTGTGAGTTACCCTAGCTGACGCTTACACCTGCAAGGTGAGTGTCACCAACATCACACTGCATAAACAACCCAGAAGATGCTTGGCCCCACCTTGTCTAGCTCGGAAACCTGCATCGAGCCAGGATGTAGGGAATGGGGGGAGCCATGGGCCTGTGTGCCCTATAGCTGTGAGTACTGCAGACCATAGAGGTGGTGAAGAATGTTGCATTTTCACTTTCTCCATGAGAAAAGCATTACTATATTTGCATCTTATGGGCAGTGGAGGCTTACACAACCTGCAGAGCTAGTGAGCGGTGGCACCTGACTTTTTGCTCTCCCCCACTTGGCCTGCCCTTGTCCCTTACTGTGTTATGTGAGCTGCTATCCTCACAGCATTTGTTGAGTACATGTTCCATCCTGGGCTCTTTTATGTGCACTTGAGACCATTGCCTTGAGCTTAATCAGGTTCTGTCTAATCAAGTTATTCAGAAGGATTCTGCTTAGGAGTCCAGACCCAGAGCCCTTAGTCCAGAGATACTGTCCCTGGCCTTGTGTCTGAGCATCCCCGTGGGGAAGTGGCCTGGCTGCCTCCCCAAAATGCTGACAGCACAACCTTTGGCAGGGGCAAACAGAGCCCCATGCTGCTGTTGGCTGAGCGCCCAGCCAGAGGGCCTGAGCCAGCACAAAGTGAGCAGCTGCAGGGCCTGGGCCCCTGGGGCCTCCAGGCACCCTTGTTAATGCCTGGATGCTGCTCACTGCTGTCAGAGTCAAAGTTATGGATCAACTGTCAGGACCCTCAGGTCCCAGTCTTGGCTTGGTAACTGAGGTACTATAGGATCTGGGGTAATTTGCATATTCTTTATTGGGCCTTAGTTTCCTGGAAGCTAAGTTAATATCACCTATGATCAGCTGGTGATATAAGGTTGCCCCTCCTAGAAACCCAGACTCCTGTCTGTTTAGAATCTTTCCTGGTGCCAGGTGCTGCTGGGCATTAGAGCACAGAGGCGAGCCAAGCTGACCCCTGCGAGCAGCTCCCAGTTGGTTAGAGGTTAGAGAAACAATCGGCCCAGAATGGTAAGTTTGGTACTCCACAGAGGATGTCCTAGGCGGCAGGGCTCAGCGACAGAGCAACTGACTCCCTGTGGCAGCCTGGACAACACCCACGCTGAAGAACACAGAGCTGATTGTACAATGCCTTTTCAGAAGGGACCTGTGTGTGTGTCGGTGGTAGTGGGACAACTTCTGTAATGAACAAAGGACAGAACAGATCGAGTACAGAGAAGAGAGTGGGCATCAAACACCTGATAGTGAGGAGAGTAGATACGGTTACACAGAAAACGAGGCTCAAAGTGCTGGTAGAAGGCAGCGAGATGAGTTGAGCCATAACCAAAGCCTCTACGGCTAGAGAGACCAGAGAGCAGGACTCTGGGGTCCCAGGTTGGCCCACACACATCTTTCTCCCTTCCCTGGAGCTCTGCCTTCTTATGTGGGACGTGCCACCTCTAGGCTTCACAGAGCATTCCACTCATCCTGATACCCCACTTACCATCCTCTGGGGTTCCCCGGGCACTCAGAAAGACGGCAGAGATACAGCGAGCCCATCAAGCAGAACAGAAACAGTTGAGAGTGTGTCAGCCTCTAAAGAACAAACACTTGTGAGCGGTTCTGGGAGCCCGAGCCTGGCCAGGAGACAGAGGCTAACACATGGTTATGGCTGGGGTGTTATTTATAACTATTTTTTTTTTTTGATTGTAGACAAATAGAAATAGTCAGAGAACTTTGTAACAGAGAGGGGATGGACTTTCCTGGACAGTCAGGGAGGGTATCCCTAAATGATACTGCAGTTTGAGGGTACGAGGGTATGGCTTATTGAACCAGAAGGGGTTGAGATGCTCTCAAGCAGCCTGCAAAGGGAAACACTCTGGCCTGGCCCGCCCTTACCTAGGGCCTGTTGCCTCCCAGGGCCCTACCATCAAAATTTTCTCATCATTCAAAATCAAAATTGAAGAAATTTCCCCTTTGGTCTTGCATGTCAGAGAGATTGGGCCGACTCCCTATTTCCAGGCCAACAGAAACCTGGCAAGTGTGAGTGGTGTGTCATGCAGAGTCAGGACCAAGACAAGAACCCATGTCTCATAGCCTGCTGAGGTCACGGAAGAAAGCCACTCTTCTCAGTTTTGCATGAACCATGACACATACCCAAGGAACTTTCCTGGAAAGTCTTCCCAGGGAGATATGAAAGTCCCAGAAATAGACTTACTCAGGGACCACTTTGTTCTGACCCTGAGAGTGCTCAGATGCATCATGCTGCTGTGCCCTGTCTTTTGGTAGCCCAGGGCAGACACCCAGTCTGTGGTTTTTCTTGTCCTAACTGAAACAATGCACTGTGAGCCTCACACTGGATAGGACCTGTGATCACTCTGGGGAGAGGTGAATGCATCATCACAAAGCCCGGAGCTGTGAGCAGCTACAAGTCCTCGCCCCTAGACGTTCATGCCCTGAAGTTCAGGGAGGTTTGTGTCCTCATTTAGGGACCTATAGGTCCAAGCAGAGCAGTCTAGATGTTCGGGAAGGACCTGGGAAGGGTCTGACAAAAGTCAGAGCCCCAAGGATGCTTCAGACCCAAGGGAGGAGGTTCCAACAATAGCATCACCTTCAGCAGGACAGTCCAGTCAAAGCCCTGAGTGTCTCTGGAGACACACACTTGCTGTGTCCACACAGCATCCTCAGCCCATTTTCTTTCAGAGCGCATGTCTCTAGGTTGACTCATATGTCCCATACTGACCCCAAGTCTGCCTTGTGAAACAACAGAGGTTGAAATGAGAGCTGCCCAAGGCTACCCTGAAAGGGACACATCTGGAACCACATTTGTCCCCTTGTGCCTGCCCCAGACCTCACCCTCTTCTGTACTTTCAGTCTGCCCTTGAAGCTCTCTATGTCAAGTCAGAGGTCCCAACATCGACCAGCTCCTGCTGTACCAGCAGAGGATGTTACCAGAACACAGCTACCCTGCCAGAGTCTTTGTAAAAGAGGCGTGTCCAGGGAGGTGGAATGAACTGGAGGCTCTTACCCTCCGTCTGCTTCCTTCAAGTGGCTGAACTTGAAACTGTGAATCTCAAAGTGCTCCTTTAAAAAATTTTTGACCCCTGTCTCAAAAGAACCAAAAAAAAAAAAAAAATTCTTGAGATCTATTTTTTTTTTTTTTTTTTGGTTTTTCGAGACAGGGTTTCTCTGTATAGCCTTGGCTGTCCTGGAACTCACTCTGTAGACCAGGCTGGCCTCGAACTCAGAAATCCACCTGCCTCTGCCTCCCAAGTGCTGGGATTAAAGGCGTGCGCCACCACCGCCCGGCCACACCCCACTCTTAAATGTTCCTTTGTTTAGTTGTTAGTTGTACCGAGTCTCGCTACGTATCTCTGGCTTGCCTGGAACCCACTATGTAGATCAGGCTGGTCTCAAACCAAAAGAAATCCTCTTGCCTCTGCCTCCTGAGTGCTGGCATTCCGTGCATATACCCCCATGCCAGGCCAGATTCAGCTTTAAAAATTTGTTCTTAATTACATTTTATTTATTTCGTAGAGAAGGGGCATATATGTGCCATAGGGTTTGTGTAGGGGCTCTGACCTCCACATGTATGCATGAGGACAGGCATACACCATAATTAAATAAAAAAATTATTTAGAATATTTTTGTAAGATTTGGAGTTAATAAATATTAGAAGCCTTAAGGCAGGAAAGTAGCACTTATACTGGCAATTATTTCCAATTTAAACAAATTCAAAATAGAGGCTCAGAGGCTGAGGTATGCACAAGGCTCTGAGTTCAATCCTCGACACCATGAAAACCAAAAATGAAACAAGCTCACATGAGTAAGCAGGCTGCCCAAACTCTCCATCTATGTCAGGGAAACAGAACCAATAGCATCCGTCACTCATCACCCGATGTGGAGGACAGCAAGTCTTAAGATCTGCAGAGAAAGTGGAGAAGCTGGAGAGACCCAGGACCGCCACTGGCTCAGCTGCTGTTGGAGTCGGCACTTATCTGGACAGCCAGAAGTTGACACAATGAAACTGTCAGGCCACTGCCGTGAACCCTCACAGCCTGTCTAGAAAGCAACTGAGCTGCAAGGAAGTTAAACCCAGGTCTGACTCAGGAGTCCTTTGCTGCTGCAGCACTGGGCAGGGATCCAAGGCTGTCCTATCACATCCCTGGACTCCAAGGTTGAGCCAGTTAGAGAGAAGCAGCCAGTCACCAGCCAGGGCAGGCTATGGTCCAGCCAGATAATGCAGAGGGCTCAGGCAAGGAAGTACCCAGCAGCCTTTTGGCTTTAGGCAAGACTCCAAAAAAGACTTTGCACCCTCCTGGGAGGAGAGGTGAGGACAAGGAGACAGGCTCCATCTCCCAGCAGCCCTTGGCATGAGTGGGACTCCCTCGGCAGCCGGATACCCTCTGTGCCTCTCTCCTTTCCCCCCCTGCTCCCAACCTGGAAAGCCTTGATTTTTAAGATTGTTGAAACTACAAAGACCTCTATTTTAACTATCCCTTTTTCAACTCCACCTTGACACAGGAAGCAAACAGAGGCCCACAGAGGCAGGGGGGCCTACCCACAAACAATCTGGTCCAGTTCTCCAGCCTCATTAATAGGCCTTACTATTGAAAGGCCTACTTTTTAACATATACAGGAGTGAAGCGGCAAGCTGTCCCAGTTGGCTTTCTGTTGATGTGACAAGACACTGACCTGTAAGGGGTTGTCTTACAGCTCACAGGCCACCATCAAGGGAAGCCAGGGCAGGAACCTGAAGGCAGGAACTGAAGCCGAGATCATGGAGGAGTACTGCTTCCTTGCTTATAGTCCATGCTTTGCTCAGCCTGCTGTCTTATATAACCCAGCCCAGGAATGGCACTACTTACAATGGGCTGGGCATTTCTAGTTCAATTATTAATCAAGAAAATGCTCACAGATTTGCCGGCAGGTCAATTAAGATTCCCTCTTTCCAGATGACTAATTTGTGTCAAGCTGACAAAAGAGAGAAAACACAAAAACCAAAACCCCCGACCTAACCTTCATAACTAACCCCTCGCCAGCATCACACACAGATGTATCACTATTAAGCAGTAATCTTTACTTTCTTGTTTGTCCCCATGATGTCATGTTAATACCACAATATGAAACACATAACTTTAAAAGTCCCACAGTACTTAAACATTTCAACACTTTGAAAGTTTAGGGTCACTTTAGAAGTCAAAAGTGTGTGCGTCTGTCTGTCTGTTTCTCTCTTAAGATGGGCTTTCATCTCATTATGTAACCCTGGTTGGTTCTCACTCTGTAGACCAGGCTGACTGTGAACTCACAGAGATCTGCCTGCCTCTGCTTTCCTGAGTACTGGGACTAAAGGTGTGCACCACTATATCTGGCTATATTGAAAGTCTCTTAATTGTGAGCCCCTGTAAAACTCCAAATTAAGTTACGTACTTTCTTATTTCAAGAACCGAGACAGTTGTGTAGTAGAATTTTGGAGAGTCAAGGTTATTCTGCCTCTTTCCCCTTTTGCTCCCAAATATATACAGGGCCTTCTATGCTCTCTGTAGCCCGTTGTAGCTCCCCAATAATTGACACCAAGACTTGGTATTTTTATTTTTATAACACAGTTATACTCATCACTAAGCAAAACCAAAATTCAGTACTGTGAAAACCTCAGTGTCAGGATGCCTTGGACTCGCTCTTAACCTTCTGGGCTGCAAAGGGGCTGGCTTGCCCAGTTCCCATCTCTACTACCTACAACACACACCACTTATCTTTTAGGGAGGATGGTGGCGGCATTTGAGATGTTGAGCTGGAAAAGCCATGTTCAAAGCTTTATGGGATCAAGCTAATGCTATCTCATATCTGCTACTGTCTTTGCTGGTCACTCCATGGTCTTGATATCTCCAGTCTGCTTAGGTCTCTACTGCAGCAGAAACTGCACCTTCGTGGTAGCCTCTCCTAGACTCTCCCAGTATCAACTCTCAGCTGTTCTCCATGACCCCCTTCAACCCTCCAGCTTCCATGCTGCCAAAGCTAGGACCACGTTGGAGACTTCTACTCATTACCAACCTCAGTTTCCAGCATGAGATGCAGCTTTGGGCTCCTCTGGACCACACAGCTTCTGGCTGCTGACCCTGAGGAAAACTGTCTTGAAGATGTTTACCTGAGAAATGGTGGTCTCTTGTTGACCACAGCTATTTCTTCAGGCTCAGCTACCCAGCATCAGTGGTCCCAGCTACCCAGCATCGGCGGTCCCAGCTACCCAGCATCGGCGGTCCCAGCTACCCAGCATCGGCGGTCCCAGCTACCCAGCATCGGCGGTCCCAGCTACCCAGCACCGGCGGTCCCAGCTACCCAGCATCGGTGGTCCCAGCTACTCAGCATCGGTGGTCCCACTGAAGCAGAGGTTTCACTTCAGCAGTCCTGGTCTCTTGTTAATCACAACTTTTTTCAGTCTTAAGTGGCCAAAACCACAAACTCTTCATTCAAAACATCGTATAAGAGTTTTTAAGGGAATCTGGGTGGTGGTGCTTTAATCCTAGCACTCGGGAGGCCCAGACAGGCAGATCTCTGTGAGTTCAAGGCCAGCCTGGTCCACAGACAGAGTGAGTTCTAAAATAGCCAGGGCTGCCCTAAGAAACCCTATCTAAAAGAAAGAAAGAAAGAAAGAAAGAAAGAAAGAAAGAAAGAAAGAAAGAAAGAAAGAGAGAAACAAAGAAAAATGCTCCACAGATTTGCTTACAGGCCAATATGATGTAGACATTTTCTCAATAAGTTTCCTCTTCCCAGAGGATTTTTTTTTTTTTGTCAAGTAGGCAAAACAGAAAACAAAAACAAAACAAAAAGAGAACTCATGTTCAGGTCTGTGGTTACTTTGCCCCTCCCCCACCAGCCTGTCGCCCCTAAGGACAAAGATGCCAACTTGTGTGTCTCCAGTGTCAGCACAAGGCTGATCATACAAAGTATCCCAAGGTGTTTCTCACAGTTGGGGGTACACGTGAGGCACACAAAGGGTGGCTTCTCAGAGAATAGAGTCTTCAGGACTCGGGGCTTGTGTACATGTGCGGGGAGAGAGGCTGCCAAGGACGCTCTACTCGGAGTTGCTGACTCTGGTTCCTGGGTACATGTTCACAGCCTCTGATTTAGAGAACCCAGAAGAGGGGCATTGGGAACCTGAACTCATGAATGAGAGTCTGGAGATGAAAACAGGAGAGTTTGGGAAAACTGCATGCAAGTGGCAAAGAATTCTGAATGGAAGCTGGGTCTGGTTTGTGATTCTTCGGGACAATGGAGATGTCACAGGTCCTATGGGGCTTATTCTAAAGGTTTCTTCTAGCAGCATCTTGGGGTTGTATATTCCTGATTTCTCAGTGTGTAAGGAGACATGGGGCTAACTCACACATGTATATTCGTGTCTATTTGTCCTCCCACTTTAAAACCATAGTTTATGCTTGTAGTCCAGATTGGTCCACCTTGCCATCTTCCTACCGCAACCTCCCAAGTGCTGAGATTTCAAGCCTGGGTCCTCACATGTGGCTAGCATCCACTTTCCTGTCCAAAACACTTTTATGCTCATCAGCCATTTAAACTTAGTGACCCCAAGAGTGGGAAAGGGTGAGACACCTATTGGACAAACAGAAAAACTAAAACCAAAGAGGTGAAGGGAGCCTGAGCCCGCGCCATGGCCACAGCTTGAATGCAGATCAGAGGCCTGAGACCTTAGACCCTTACAGAGCTCACACTTCTGTTTTACAGACAGAGGAAAGGGGCTCAATGGGGAACGGCCCTACTTGGGCGATGAGGAAGTCCATGCAGAAGGTTCTTTAAGCCTCAGTGAGCAACCATTGAGTCCTCCAACCATCCTCGGTGCCGCCTTATTTCTAGACAGAACCATCCAACAGCCCAACATTTACAAAATAGCTCGCCTTAACCACAGCGTCTTAGGCTCAATATTGTCCCACGCCTGAGCATCTGTCACTCCCCCAGAAGGGAAAGGACCTCCCATGACACACAGAAAACCAGGAGCTTACAGCAAGAGCCATTTCCCTGCACCACAGCAGAGCAGCAGAGCAGCAGAGCAGAGGCCTGCCTGAGAGCACCCATCTCTGAATGCAAAACTCTCTTGGGAGGGACAGGTTCCCTGGCCAAAGAAGGCAAGCGGCTGGTGTGAGGTTTCACCGGGTCAGCTAAGTCCTTTGTTCTAACATGGCCCCATGTGAAACCTGGAGTGAACACCAGGTACTTTCTCATGGAGGTGGGGGTGGGGCAGCTACAGTGTCTGCCCCCACATCCCACTATGAGAACATGGTAGGAGTTGGGGGTTTCCACTCAGATCCTAGCCAAGTTGCTCCATCATTCTGTCTGACCACAACCACTTCCTCCTCTAAAAACTCCCTTCCCGCAGGCCCTGACACCAGCCAGGCTCTCAGTGAAGAGAATCCCCCGTGCTCTGGTTTGTTAGCTGTGGCCAAGCCAGGCTCAGGAATGTCACAGAAGGCCCCATCTGACTACAAGCTGTGGGATGGGGGGTAGAAGAAAGGGCTGGCCCTGAAGCCATTAGCAAATTCTAGGTGAGAAACACACCGTTCCCATCCTGCAATGCGCCTTGCCTTAGTCCCCAGGGGTGGGAGCCGTTGTCATCCCTGGCCATTTTATAGGTAAGGAAGTTGAAGATGGAACCCAATTCAGGTTAAGCCCCGGTTTTTCTCGATGAACTCCTTGTTCCTCTGAAGAGCCTGCTCAGTGAGCTTAAAATAGTCCTGAGTGTCGGCTTGTTTGTTTTGCTTTTGCTTTTGGGAATTTTTGGAGGTTGCCTGGAGAAAGTGAAGATGCCGCCTAAGCAATCAGAAAGAGGAAGAGACAGTCCCTCCACCCTGTTTCCAGGTCCAGAAACAGATAAGACCACACAGCAAGCAAGCCGAAGGTCTGGGTCAGAGCCTGCAGAAAGCACCATCAGGCTTGGACCCAGCTAGACTGCTGCCTCCAGTCAGCCTGCTTTTAGGCTAGTTGGACTGGAGTCTGGCCAGTGATCACTCCACAGGTGGGGCTGCAGACTGCAAGAACTGCATTCCAAAGTCGCAGTCTTCAACTGACTCAGTCAGTGTGTCAGACTTGAAGAGGGGGCACCCCTAGCTCTGGCTGCTTCCAAACCTCCAGCCCCGCCCTGCCCCACCACGCCCCCCTGTCTCTCCTTCCCAGGCTTTGGGAGGCCTAGTTTCTAGGCACTTTGACCAGAGAGCTGGGCCTACCTGTCCCAAGATGTCAGAGAGCCTTGTCTGCTATGACAAAGCCTGCTACAGGAGGTAGGGCCCTCTCTCTGGTAGGAGGGATTGACATCATTTAGTGAATGACATCATCTCTGCAGGTCCCCACCCAGCCTGCCAGCCATTCATTCAGTCAGTCTCCCTAAAGGTCATTCCTTTCTTCCACAACCCATTATCCAATGCTCGCTTACTCCACACTTCTCGACAGCCATAGTAGGTCACACACGCACCTTGTTAGATACCGGGAGCAAAGAAATGAACAAGGTGAAATGTGGTCCTTGCCCTGGATGTGCTTCAAGTAGCACAGTATAGGATGGTTCGTGACCGACGCTACTTAACATGCAGATACACAGGGTAGCTGCAAGACAGAGGAAGTGAGAAGAACCAGGGTAGCAAGATACAGAACAAGACCATGGAAATTACCTCTGACCTGATTAGAGAGAATAGCAGTTAGCCAGGACAAGTTCTTGTCCCACTCTGAGCCTTTTGCAGACCTTGACTATGCTGCAAGATTAATTTCTATTATTTCCATCTTTGTCACAGTCCTGGGAAATGGTGATTGTCACCCCCATTATACAGATGACCAAACTGAGGCTCCAAGACACTAAATGGATTGTGACATAACCAAGAGGTACAGAAGCCAGACCTAAATCCAAGTCTGCAGACGAGGGGAGGGAGGGATGTGTTTCCGGTGTTATACTGATGTTTATATGAATTATATCCGGAGGCATTAGAATTTGAAATTTTCCTTTTATTGCATTGGTTTTATTTTCTCCAATTTTTCTTCCACAAGAAAAATAGAAAATTTTCAAGTGTGGGGAGGTTTTGTTTGTTCGTTTGCTTGAGGAGTTTTTGTTTTAAGTTAGAAAAAAAGTTTTAATGTTCATAACTAGTTTTGTTTTTCCCTTCGTGTTTTCCAAACTTACTGTATCAAGCATGATTTTGGTTTTTGTTCTTTGGGGGGGAATCATTGTTTTGTTTTGTTGGTGGTGACTTTGTTTTTGTTTTTGAGACAAGGCCCAGGCTGACCTCAAACCAGGGACCCTCCTACCCCCCCCCCCCCCCCCCCCCCCCCCCCGGTTTCCTGAATTCTAAGTAGTCTGTACCACATTTAGCAGGCCAGCTCAGTCTTATAATTCGAAAGTGGTGTTCTTTTTAAGAAGTAAGTCTTCCACGTCAAAGAATGACAGGGTGATCCAATCCCCCAGAGCATCTGCAGTTCCTGAGAAAAAGGCCCCGGGGTTTTGGTTGACCTCAGACCAGATTGAGTCAGCAGGGTGAAGTGTTGCCAAAACCACCAGCAAACAGAAATACTGCTTGTTCCTCAGAGAGCAACACCTCCCTTGCACCTCAGGCCCAGCTAGACTTTATTTGAGGTTCAGTATGCAAGAAAGTTGCCCCAGGGCCTGAGCAGGCACTGCTGAGAGGCCTGTGTGAGGGGAAAAGAGATGTTGGAGTGTGGAGGTCTGCACAGGACACACACAGTGACATGCTGGGTGGGCAGACCTTGACCTGGGACTTACCCTACCCAGAGAAGTGACTAGCTATCTGTCCCTGGGTATGTTCAAGGAGAGGCTGGAAGATCGGCTCCCAAAGGGCAGCTGTGTGGACAACTGGTGCTATTAGCAGTTGAAACGTGAGTGCATTTGTAACACATGAAGAGGAAGGGACACACAGGGAACTCAATCAGCTTCACAGGAAGGGTACTAAAACTACGGCAGGGTAGCCCAGCGACAACAGTGGCACCAGTGTGGATCGTTTGTTACCTACTTCATTGTGTACTGGGCTCTGTGCTCAGCACAGCGCCAGAGTTCTCTGGAAGGTGTGCTGTAACGCCGACTGGGGATTGCCGGCCTCATGCCCGGCCTCTGATTCAGTGCGTCAGGGTGGGACTGATTCCCAGATGACCTGCGGTTCCAGACCAAACTTGGAAAAGCTCCATCTACTTTATCACCGCACTTATCACACCCTGTCCCCATGTCACAGGTGAGCAGATGAAACACAACCATCGGCTGAGTCAACTCATAGAGGGAAAAATTACCTTTTAAAGCTGCTAAGCAGAAGCCCCAGGTTCTCGTCCAGGTCTTCCTGACTCTGGAGCTTAAGTTCAACAAAAACAATCTGTTTTTAGAAATTTTTTTAAAAGTGAAAATTGTTTGGCAACAATAAACCTTACAAGTTGCCTCCTCAAATGGGAACGAACGCGAACACGTGATGTTTGGAAGAGATTGAGCTAGAATTCCCACAGCAGGGGCAGGAACCAGGAAGACCAAGGGATTGGTTGGGCGGGAGGGGGGGGGGGCGCTGGAGGGGAGACTGGTGCCTGGTTAGCCAGCCCAGTCTTTCGTGCTTGGAGGGATTTTGTGTTAGCCTCTGCTAAGCAGGAGATTTTTACCATTCTGTGGCTCCAAGGTTCTAAGAGGTCCAGCTGTCTGCTAGACGGTAGTTTCCCCTCTATATCAATGTGATTCCCCAAACATGAACAAAGTGTCTTAGTCATGGTGCAAGGTAGGATGAGCTGCAAACCCACTGACCAACAGCCCCCTCAACTGCTGTTCACAGTCACACTCAACTGCTTCTGGCCTTGTGCATGCAGACAGGCGGGTACACACTGGAGCGCTCGTGTGGCTTCTGATTTTGAAGGAGCCGGAAGCTGTGGGCATGTTGGCACTGACCCTTAACCTTAGCACTCTGGAGGCAGAGGCAGGTGGATCTCTGTGAGTTCAAAGCCAGTCTGGTCCACAGAGTCAATTCCATGACAACCAGGACCACATAGAGAGACCCTGACTCAGAGAAAGAAAAATAGACTGGGCACCAGGAGCCACCTAGACCTCCACAGATCACTTAGGGTGTTGTTGTTGTTGTTGTTTTCACAACTAAGTACTGAATTATATCCCTTAAAAGCATCAAAACACTGAACATTTGCATGATGCCAGCATGGCGCTGAGTGTGGGTACAGAGTTGAGAGAGAGATGCAGGCCGTGGGCTGGGGGTAGGGACAATATGCAGAAGATCAGGCTTTCCACCTGTGTGGTTCTGGTGAGGGTGTCTCTGAAAGACAGAAGCAGTCAAGTGAAAAGAACACTATCATTCAAGATGATAAGGAAAATATTAAATGGGGTATGGGGGGTTGTTGTTCAGCACAAAACTTAACTTGACATTAACAAGTCCCCAGGTGTGGTCCCCAGTGCCCCAGTTGTGGTCCCCAGTATCCACCCCACCCCACCCCACCCCACCCCACCCCACTCCCCTAAAAGAAAGGAAAGATGCTTTTATGCACTGTTTCCTTTTTGACATGCTCAGGTCTGAGGACCAATGATGGGGCTGAAAGAACTTAAAGAGAGACTGTGCCATGCCATCTGGACACTGAAATCTCTGGCTTTAAAAAGGGAGCCACTCCAGCACGGGCTGCCCTTCCAAAGGATCCCGGTTCAATTCCCAGTACCCACATGGTGGTTCACAACTGTCTGTAACTCCAGCTCCAGGGGATCTGACACCGTCACACAGACACACACGCAAAACACCAATGCACACAAAAATAAATAAAGATTAAAAGCCGGGCAGTGGTGGCGCACACCTTTAAGCCCAGCACTTGGGAGGCAGAGGCAGGCAGATTTCTGAGTTCGAGGCCAGCCTGGTCTACAGAGTGAGTTCTAGGACAGCCAGGGCTATACAGAGAAACCCTGTCTCGAAAAACAAAAACAACAAACAAACAAAAAGATTAAAGATTAAAACATTAAAAAAAAAAAAAAAAGGAGGGCATTATCTAGGGATTCACTGAGGCGTGGCTGAGAGTTCAGGGCAGTTCTGGAGTTGGCAGGACTAATGCTCGCTCCTGTTTTAGCTTTTGTTTGTTTTGTTTTTTCTCAAGCTCGTTGAAGTTTACTTTCCTTGTGTGACTTTATTTTCTGGGGGAGACACAAACAGATCGCTCACCAACAGCAGACCAAAGCAGTGGCTGTCACCCTTCCTAATGCCTCGACTCTCTGAAACAGTTCCTCATGTTGTGGTGACCCCCAACCATAAAATTACTTCATTGCTGCTTCATAACTGTAGTCTTGCTACTGTTATGAATCATAATGTAAATATTTGATACACGGGGTAGCTGATAGGCAATCCCCAAAGGGGTCAACGACCCGCAGGTTGAGAATCCCTGGACCAAAGAATTATTCCATTCAAACCCAGTCTAGTGAATCGGTGAGTTTACTGGGGTTCCTTTTGGGAACATGGATGGCATTTCTGTAAAGCCCAGTCCTCTGTGACGGCTCAGTCATGAGCTACTAGAACCCCTGCTTCCTGTGCAGACTTGCAGTGGCTCTGCCAGTTTCTTTCCACACAGCAATTGCTTACTGCTGGTTTGTTTGATTTGGTTCGATGCCTTTTGTTTTTTGTTTTGTTTTGGATAAGGTCTTGTGCGTTCCAAGCAAGCCTGAAACTAGCTCTGTAGCTGAGGATGAATTTGAATTCCTGGCCCTCCCTTCTGCTTGCACCTCCCAAGTGCTTAGATTACAGGTGTACATCAGCATGTTTCTTTTATGCAATGCTGGGACCCGGACCCAGGGATCACATGTACTTGGCAAGCATTCTGTCAACGGAGCTCCAGCTCCAACCTTGGTGGAGGGTGGGGCTGGGGGGGCAGTATTATGAATTCTGTATGGGGAGGGTAGTATTGTGAATCCTGTATGGGGAGGGTAGTATTGTGAATCCTGTATGGGGAGGGCAGTATTGTGAATCCTGTATGGGGAGGGCTGTATCGTGAATCCTGTATGGGGAGGGCTGTATCGTGAATCCTGTATGGGGAGGGCTGTATCGTGAATCCTGTATGGGGAGGGCTGTATCGTGAATCCTGTATGGGGAGGGCAGTATCGTGAATCCTGTATGGGGAGGGCTGTATCGTGAATCCTGTATGGGGAGGGCTGTATCGTGAATCCTGTATGGGGAGGGCTGTATCGTGAATCCTGTATGGGGAGGGCTGTATCGTGAATCCTGTATGGGGAGGGCTGTATCGTGAATCCTGTATGGGGAGGGCTGTATCGTGAATCCTGTATGGGGAGGGCTGTATCGTGAATCCTGTATGGGGAGGGCTGTATCGTGAATCCTGTATGGGGAGGGCTGTATCGTGAATCCTGTATGGGGAGGGCAGTATTGTGAATCCTGTATGGGGAGGGCAGTATTGTGAATCCTGTAGGCTTCAGGAACATCCCAAACCACTTTAAGTTTCCTTTGCTTACTCTCTGCACCCCTCACTCTCTGTCTCTCTCTGTCTCTCTGTCTCTCTGTCTGTCTGTCTGTCTGTCTGTCTGTCTCTCTCTCTCTCTCTCTTTCTCTCTCTCTCTCTCTCTCTCTCTCTCTCTGTGTGTGTGTGTGTGTGTGTGTGTCCTCCCCCCAACTTTCTTCCCATGTGTTCCTGGCTAGCCTCTTTCCTTCTTTCTCTTTCTGTGTCCTCTCTCTGTCCTTCTCTGTCCCCTGTCTTTCTCTGCCTCTACTCCCTTCTCACCCCATCTTCCCATGCCTGAAATAAACTTTATTTTATACTAGGGAGAAAAAAAAAGTTCCATTGCCTCCCAAGTCTTACAAGTGTCCTTCCTCGACGCCAGGAGGGAAACTTTGGATCTGGAGGAAGAGCTACACAACAGTTTGTCTGTCTATTTTAAGACAGAATCTAGACAGGATGACCTTAAACTCACTCTGTACCATAAGCTGGCCTGAGTTTTTTCAGTCCTCCTGCCTCAGCCTTTCAAGTGTTCGGGTGATATATGTGCACCACCATGCCTGGCCTCCAATCCTCTTTTAGACAAAGCATCCATCATTAGTTACAAAGTTCTGGAATGTTGTCCTTGGTGGTCAATGGTGGGCGGATAAGGTCTAACAATTCTGCTACTACATGGACCTCTGATATGAGTCCACAGACCAGGTTAGGTAGGTGTGTTACAGATAAGAAAGCTGGAGACACCATAATCCATGGTGGGGAAACCTAGAGGCTCACAGAGGCCTTCCCAGAGGAAGTGACATTGGACTTGCATGGGAACAGGTGGACACTAACCAGGCAAGACAACTGAAGGAAAGAATATTCTAGACATACAGGTCACTCCAGATTAGTAGTTGGTGGTAAGTCCAATAGAGTGATAGCCCCAGCTTCCAGGCTGTTTAGAGGGATGCTGGGACTCCTAACCCTGAGGACCTCTGGGGGATAGTTTTACACAAATCCTTTACACTATCTAGACTTCTTAAGAACGGCTCAAGATGAGACTTCTTGTTCATTCACCATGTCTGCTTGGGGCCCCTTCTGTTTTCTGAACAGAACAGTGTGAACAGACTTTGGAGACAGTAGCCTAGAATGTTTCAGGAATAGGTCGTTGTGTGACTGTGGGCCAGTCGCCTCTCTCTGGGCCTTGATTTGTCCATCTGGAAATTAACAGTTGAGGAAAGGTTGAGACCTTCCACCCTTGAGGACCTCTGAAGGCACCTGGGGAGGCAGCAACCTACCTATAGTGATGAAACCCCTGATCTTGTGTTGGAGTCCGACCACCGCATTTACAGGATCTGGGGCACACCATTTCTCCCCTCTCGGGTTCCTTGTCCTCCTCAGTGGCCTTTGGCTCCTATGGAGATTAAGTGAGCTCATAGACATGAAGCATTTGGGGTTGAGCCAGGTCCAGAAAATGGCAGCTGTTGTCATTCTATTCTATAATGGACCTGAAGTAGAATGTGCCAGTGCTGCTGACGGCCGTGAAACACGCCTGCACCCTCAGGCCTGAGCGTGACTGCAAGCTCTGTAAACAGGATCAGACGATCCCAGGGCTGGGTTGGGTAGTGGCGCTTCGACAGAAGCTGAGGAAACTCCCCGTGGAGCCTGCTGGGTGGACAGCAGCTGTGCTTGCTTGTGGGCATTGATGACAATCCCCAGATGCTGTCCTACAAAAGTGGACCTAGGGTGGCAAAAGAAATATCCTTTACCCTCAGCTGGTCAGATCAGGATGGCCTGGGGCAGAAGAGAGAGAACACAGTCTTCCATCTCTTGTGATTTGCTAGGGAATTCTCTGCCTGTTCCTGTATCGATTTAATTCTAACCGCTTGGTGCCTAGTCAGTTTACAGCTTATGTAGTCTGACTGGTTTTTATACAAAAGATATAACACCGTGGTCCAGAGAGAGACAGGAGCTCGCCAGAGATCAAACAGCAGATGAGAATGTAGGTCTCCCAGGCCACAGACCCACTGATCCCTGTCTGAATCAACCTCTTTTGATTCTGTCAAGTCTGTGAACGGCAGCTTGTTCCCTGGCATCCACAGTTTCCCAGATGTTTCCTATCTCCACATTTCGTGGGAACATGGCCACCCAGTAACAACTGGGCTCAATCCTTCCAGGGAAAACGACTCCAGCTTCAGGGATCCCTGGGAGGAACATTTGTTGCAATGAAGTTATGGCTTAGGGAAGATATGGTCAGGTCCTCAGGGGTTTAGAGTTCCTCCAGGCATCCCAGAGCCAACTCTTTCTGACTTAAGAGAACAGACTTACACATTCCTCTGCAGGCAGAACTGAATGACTGCCTTTCTCCACAGACAACAGCAAGTGGTGAGGGATAAAACTCTCTGGGGCTGTTTTGTTACCACTGGGAGAGCAATTTGGAGTCACCTGGGCCTGAGCTCTCCCTCACCTATTGGCTATGTGATCTTGGTCAGGTTCTTCTGCCTCTGTTAGCTGGTTTTCTCATCTATAAAATGGGGTCATATCTACCTCTCAGATCCACAAAGAGTTGTTGGGATACCGAATCTAAAGTACCAGGCACAGAAGTAAACATTTAATATTTTTTGAAATACTATTTTATGAGTATGGGTGTTTTGCCCACATGAATATCTGTGCACCACACACATTCCTAGTGCCCACGGAGGCCAGAAGAAAGCATTGAATTCCTTGGAACTGGCGTTACAGATGGTTGTGAGCCACTATGAAGATGGTAAAATTTGAACCTGGATTCTCTGGAAGAACAGCTAGTGCGTTTAACTGTTGAGCCATCTCTCCCATTCCAGCACTCAGTATTAATATCTGTACTGGCCATTGGGCTTAGGAGGTAACTTGGAGGTAGAGAGCTTACCTAGCATGTGTGTTGGGCAGCCTTCTCCTAACAGAAAAGGACAAAATGAACCGGCTGGAAAACTACACAGCTAAGAACAATTATCGCAAGAAAACTACTCTCATGCAGATCCTGGAGTCTCCAGCAGCCAGCATACACCAAGAATAGTCTACAGGCATACTTCTACCTGCCCTTCGTCCTTCTCTCTTTCCTCATAGGATGCTATAGGATGAAGGGAATGGAGTACTGGATCCTGTGTCGAGGCCAAATAGGAAAAACACACATAGAAGCTATATATAGCCAGGACTGATTAGAGTGGAGAAGGATTCGGCTATATGGCGGTGTACAGGTTTGGAAACTGATGCTGACTGAATTCTCTAATTTGGGAAAGGTCAGACAGCTGATTATTGATGGAGACAGTCTGGTGCTACAGGGATATCCTTACCTACTTATACTGCCCCTGATCTCCATTGGCGAGCAGAAACACCCTGCTGAGAAAGGCACTCCCCATAATGGAGAGTTCCAATTCCCAAGAGAAAGGGACAGACTTTGTCTTTTTACCCCAGAGCCTTGTGCATGCTGGGAATTGAATCCAGGCCCTTGTGGGTGCTGGACAAGTGTTCTTATCTGCTGGGTTGTCCTTCTATCCTCGGCACTTTTAGATCCTGATCCACTTTACAGTCAGATTTTCACGTGTCTACGGTTTATCTGCTTCATCTCAAGCACGGGAAGAGCAGGCATCCTTTGCGTTTGCTGCAGGGGACAGCCACGTGAGAGGGTAGGGATGTTTGTTGAATGAATGACCATGAAGAACTTTTCTGGGGTCACACAACAGACAAGTGGCACAGCTGGGACTTGAATCCAGTGTTTTTTGACTCCAAAACTAGAGAGGCCCTCTCTCTGGGGCTGTTACAAAGCTTAGATGGGTCCCCAAGTCAGCCACTTAGCATACTGCCTGGTAGAAAGTTAATGTGCTAGGACATTAAATAACATTGAGCTGTTATTAATGGGGGGAGGGGCTCTTGTTCTCATTTTCTGCATTGGTTAATGGTGAAGCCTCCAAGGCTGGAGGAAGTCTTTAAGGTACGTGTCAGGACAGCAGGTACGCTGACGTGACCCTCAGGTAGGAAGCATGCAGGTGTGTCAGTAAAGGTACCAGACAGACCAACCTCTACCAGACAGAAAGCTAACACCTCCCAGACAGACAGGTCAACCTCTACCAGACAAACAGTAAACCCCTCCCAGTCAGATAGGCCAAGCCCTTCAGTCAGACAAGCAAACTACTAGCAAACTGACCAACCCCTCTTAGACTGACAGGCCAACTCTAACCAAACAGGCCAATTCCTATCAGACAGACAGCCAACCTCTTCCAGTCAGACAGGCCAACCACTACCAAACAAACAGGCCAACTTTTACCAGACAGACAGACAATCCCTATCAGACAGATACCTAACCCCTCCTAGACAACCAGTAACTTCTAGAACGCCAACCCTTACCAGACAGACACGTCAACCACTATCAGACAGGCAGCCAACCCCTCCCAGACAGACAGCCATAATCTGTGGGACCTGATTTTCTACACTGCCTGGCCCACTTGATAACTGATCTGCAATTGTTCACCCACTGGGCTGTCAACACTCAGATTTTCCTGTCTTTTGAGAAGGGAAAGGCCTCCCCACAGTCACGAGTCATAGGCGTTATGAAGGAAGCCTGAGGAATTGGCAGAGGTAGCTGAAGGGAGAGCTATCTGAAGACAGAAGAGAGACCTGGATTCTAGAAAAAAAATGTTGCTACTTTGACTAACTCTGCAGTTTTGGCTGACTACATTGAACCAGTCCCTTTCCTGGCCTTAATTTTCTTATCTGAAAAATGGGGCAATAATCTTTACTTAGCTGGGTTTTCTAGCTAGTTCTGCTAACTGACGTATCTTTGTTGTTATTCTTACTGTCTGTTTGTAACAGTGTCACTGAAACCCAGGTCGGCCTTGAACTTCTGGCAATCTCTGTTTCAGTCTTCGCAATGCCAGGATTATAAACATGAGCCACAGCACTCGGTAGTTCCATTATGGGTGACAAACTGGGGACACATAAGCACTTTCCAACTGAAGAGGCTCAGAATTGTTGCTGAGTCCCGAGGTTAAAGTATGCCAGCTTAGAGTCATTCAGCCCGGCGTCAAGAGACGCCACCTCACTTTCTAGCTGTGTGTTGCTGAGAAAGTAATGGAAACTTTCCGACTCTTGCTCTCTTGACCTATAAAGTTGATATTTGGTTTCTCAGCTGCAGGCTATCAGTTAATCTTCTAAGATGCGCTGAGACTTGCCTACCATGAGGTAAGTAAGAGGAAGCTCACAAAAATCTCTCAGGAATAGGGACTGGTTCTCAACCTTTGATGCTCTCTCAACACCCCACATCTCCTTGGTCCTGATGCTGCTTCTAACAGACATACTCTATATCACTGGGGCCACAAATAATAGAGAATTATTTCATTTTTACTTTTTTTTTTTTTTTTTTTTTTTTTTTTTGGTAGATGTGCCGGGGATTGAACTCTGCCACTAAACCACAAGTCTAGTCACACCTTAACTAGTGACAAAAGAAGTTCATGATAGGAAAAAAAATTGAAGCAAAGAAGTAAAAAAAAAAAAAGAGAGAGAGAGAGAGAGAAAGATTACCAGTAACCTCACCATACAAAGATGAGATCTGATGATAGATAGGGAGGCTGGATCTCCTGCATTTCTCGGATATTAAAGGAAAGCTGCCTGTCAGTTGGGCTTTTAGACAGAGGAGATGAGTCTCAAGGACCACTGTGTCCCAGACTGAGGGGCTGGACCTGGACCATCTGTGCATGCTAAAGGATAGAGAAGATAGTTCAGAGAACACCCCGCAACACACACACACACACACACACACAGAGAGAGAGAGAGAGAGAGAGAGAGAGAGAGAGAGAGAGAGACAGACAGACAGACTGACAGACAGACTGACTTTTGCTTGGCCCCGGATGCAATGCCACCTTATACTCCCAGACAGTTGAGTAAGAATGTGTTTCTGCCTCCCTTTAGGGAACTAGGAATAAAAAGGTTTAATCCAAAACAGTGGCCCAGGGCTGGGGTAACTGTGCCCAGTGGTAGAGGCTGTGGTTCAATCCCTAGTACCACACTAATCAATTACTTATCAATTAATTAAGTAAGACAGTGGCTTGCTCTCCTTGCTCCTGAATTTGTCCCGGTAAAGAGTTTATCAGGCTGAATGCCAAGGTCCATTGAGCTACCTGCCTCTCTGACAAATGAGAAACATCTTTTAGAGTCTGGCCCCGTCTCTCCTGCTCCTGAGGGGAAGATGAGCCACTTAGTTGCTGGGGAAGGAAGAGAAGGCTGAAGAAGCTGAGCTGTCCAGAGCAGGGTGCAAAGGATTTTAAAACTAAATCAGCCGCTGCCACTTTCTGGCCATGCTCATCTTGGGGATGTCACATCAAGTCTCACCTCCAGTCTAACTTTCTCTCTTGTAAAATGAAGATCATTTGACCATCTGCTTTGCAGAGGGTTTGGGGTTTGGGTGTTTATTTATTTAGAGACAGAGTCTCAGTATGTGACCCAAACTGACCCCAAAGTGATGGGCAATCCTCCTGTCTCAACCGCTAGGGGGGCTCTGAGTTCTAGGGGCTTGTAAGTATGTTCCACCTTACCCAGCACGGTGTATGCTAAACACATGCTCTCCTGCTGAGCCAATGCCCAGCCCACTGTTCTTTCCTTATTGATGAGATGTCTACACTGTGCTATTTGATCTCATTTTATTCACAACTGTGCCAAGCTGGGCTGAGACTGGAGCTCACTGGTAGAGAGCATTGGGCAAGTCACTGTCCTGGCCTTAATTCTTCATCTGTGAATTAGGGATATGATAATAGTATTATAACAATTATGGGAGACACATAACGTATTAAAGCATTTAGTACAGTGTCTTGAACAACTAAATAGGAACTCAATTGAGTTGTAGCTAGTACCTTGTAGGTATTAGCCAATCTCATGACCCCTTGTGACCTTCTTGGGATGAGTGAAGTATGGAGACTAAAACCACTTTCCAAGATTGCTGCAAATCGCTGCAGGGAATTATCAGCATTTTCCCCGTCCAAATACTGTTTCGTTCAACCTGTGGGCCAGCATTACAGCAAAACACAGCACAGCTTGGCTCTAAAGCCATTTCCACAAATGCCCAATTCAAGGGAGCTCCTTGGGATATTAGGACTTTCTAAAGAGGTCCAGGGTAGGAGATAGAGACACACTACAGCTCAGGGTGAGCAGAAAGTGCTATGCTCTCCAAACAGTTCCAACTGGTTCTTTTGTTGCTGCTGTTGTTTTTGTTTGGTTGGGGTTTTGTTGTTGTTGTTGTTGTTGTTTTGAGAGGTTGTCCCAGAACTTGCCATGTAGACCAAGTTGGTCTTGAACTCTCAGAGGTCTGCTTGCCTCTGCCTCCTAAATGCTGGGATTAAAGGCATGCCCCTTTGTTTTGTTTTTGAGATAAGTTCTTACTATGTAGCCAAGGCCGGCCTAGAACTCACAGTGTAGATTGGAATAGACATAAACTTTTAACAATCTGCATATTTCTGGGGTTACAGAAGTCCACCCACCTTACTCAGCTGGCCTGGACCTCTCTTACAAATGCATTTAATGTATGTGTTTGTGTGAAAGAGAGAAAGGTGGAGAAAGAGGGAAGAAGGAAAGAGGGAAGAAGGGAGAAAGAACATGCATGTGTATGTCACATGTGTGTGTGACAGTGTGCATGTGGAAGTCAGAGGACAACTTGCAGGAGTCAGTTCTCTCCTATCGTGTGAGTCCTGAGGATTGAACTCAGATCATTAGGGCTTGGTGGCAAGTGCCTTGACCTACTGAGCCTCTCCCTGGTCTAGACCTCTTGACCATCTTGTCTCAGCTTTCTGAGTGCTGGGGTTACAGGCTGTGTACCACCACACCCAGCTCACAGCTGGCTGTTATTTCCACTGACACAGTTCCCAGCTCTCCGGCTTAGGCCATCCTGACAGCAGACATGATCTTTCTACCTCTCCAATTCCCGTTCCAAGCATCACACGTCTGTAGGGTTGGGAGGGTGCAAGGTTAGCTTTCCCTTCCTTCTTTCTACCTCTACGTGTAAAAGCACAGTGGTCCTGCTCTGCCGTTCAAGAATGGGAATACATAGTTGCTGCACAGTCTCTCACGTGGTAGGTCTTTCTGCAAGTTTCCTCCCCGCCCCTAATGTAACCTTAATCCTCACTCATTCCCCAAATCTACCTCCTTCAGGTGCTGGCAGATTATCTGACCTCCACCTCCTCTCACTGCCAACCCTTGCTCAGAATATCTAAAGCCTTTTGGGGAACAAATCAAAGCCCACACCCTCCTCTTGGTGGACTCCACTGCATCTGCCTCTCAGAAGTTCAAGGCCACACCCTCACCTTAAATAGTTTTTCTATGTATTCTCCTAATGCAAATTAGCCTCTTCCCCAAAGTGGAGATCATGTCCTGAGGGCCTATGGTTAGTAGCATCTCATCTGTAAGAGTGTTTTTAAAAACGTGCACACTGGAAGAGTACAAATAAAACCATGGAACTATGGCTTCTTTTATCCCCTCAGAAAATATTGTATTACAGAACCCACATTTCTTCCCAAGGGGCATGTCTGACTGCAGGGGGTCCACTTCTTTTTTCTTATGCCCCTGCCCATGGCCATGTTTATCTTTCCTCTTCGAATCCTGCAGGCTTTCAAAAATGTAGCCTTTGCTAAAAGCCATTTTATGGTCCGTTCCCACCTTCCGCTGTTACTGCTATTATGAATTTGGTTCTGAAATTCCCCAGGCTCACGGTAGACAGTATTCAAATGATGGCTGTTCCTGGAAAGGCCAGACAATCCAGAAGAATAGAGCCTCTAATAGAAAGGGCCTATTAAGGGCCAGAGGGGCCATTCCCGGCCAGCATGCTGTTTATTCTTACCCGATTTTATCTTATTTTATTTTTGCAGCTGTAAGTGTTAAACCCAGGGCCTCTACCACGGAAATACACCCGTAGTCCCTCTTGGGGTTTAAACGAAGAGCTGTGCATGTCAGAAACGCGACTGTGAAGCTCCGCGAGCGAGATAAAGCCCCACACTCCCTCCCACAGAGAAGCTGGTTTAGTGGTCCGGGAGAACCACGGTTGCTGCGGGGAATGGCTAGGGGTGGGGGTGGGGGTGCAAAGAAAGGATTTTGAGGCATTCCTGCCAAAGAATGGGGGTATCCTTGACCTTGGCGGAAAACACTTAGAGTGCTGCAGCTGCGGCTACAATTCGCTGGTTTCCCTCTCCTCCCTCCCCTCTCTCTTTCCCCTCTTCTCCCCTCCTCCCTCCCTCTTTGAATGCAGCGGACTGCGGAGGAATCCCAACCAGGCGGGAGCGCCCACCCACGCGACTGCGGCACGCGAGGGGCGGGAGAGGGAGGGCGGAGGATGTCGGGGATACCGGTCTTCCCTGGAAGGCCCTAGAGGGAGGCGAGGGGAAGCGGATCACGTGGCACCGCCACCAGGCGTTGCGGGATTGGCCGGTCTGGATGCTAGGGAGCCGGGGAAACCTGTGGCCCCCTCCCCTTGTGGGTCCGCCGGCGCACCCGCACTGCGCGTCTGGGAAGGGCGGTATTGCGCTCTCTCTAGGGATGTAACCCCGTGGTCGGGTCCCAAAGTGCTCTGCCCCCGCAGTCTACCAGTCTGGAAACACAACGCTTCCTCTTTTCTTCCCAGCTGCTTCTGCTCTTCCCACCTGCCGGCGGCTCTAAGAAGCCTGCCTGGAGGCTTTATTTGGGCTGGCTGAAGCTTCCCTCGACTTACAATTTTTCGATTTAACCCAGACTAGAGAGGGCGCAGAATACCAAGGAGCTCTGCACTCCTCAAGCCCCACACATCCAGATCGACCCTCATCTCCCATGTCTGTTCTTGCCGTCTTGGGCAGAAAACGGAGCGCTATCTCCACTGCTGCTCGGGTGAAATCTGTATGATTAAAAAGCCTGGTACATGTGTTACGAAATATTTAACTCTCGTTTTTATTCAGCGCATTAAATATTTAAGCCACTAGAGTTTCCCTCCTTTGCGTTCTTTCTGACTTGTAATTACGGTTATTTGTGTGGCTGTTGCTGAACGGGCTTCTGCTTGGAATTTAAGTCCCACGAAGGGGGGAGGGGCGTGTGTTTGCTTTATCCATCGTTGTAACAGCAGCGCACTGGCGGTGTAGAAGGCTTTATATTTTCTCCTCTCTCTGGAGATGTAACAAGGAGCCAACAGTAGGTAGATTGAATGAAAGAGCAGGGCAGCGAGATGGTTCAACTGATAAAGGCATCTACTGTCAAGCTGACAACCTGAGTCGGGCTCTCCAGACCACATAATGGAAGGAGAGAATTGACTCTTCCTCAGACCTCTACCTGCATGCACACCATGGCATGCAAGAATCCACCGGTACTCAATGAGAGGAAAAAGCAAGCAAAAAATCTGTCGTTGGAAAAGACCTGGGTTCAGTTCTCTCTCTCTCTCTCTCTCTCTCCCTCTCTCACCCCCCTCTCTCTCTCTCTCTCTCTCTCTCTCTCTCTCTCTCTCTCTCTCTCACACACACACACACACACACACACACACACACACACACACACAAGCAAAAAGGCCAAGAAATGTAAGCCATAAAGGAAAGGCCAGGTGGTAGACATTTATTAAACATTTTGTGTTACACAAAGGACTAAGATATGGGGCTCTCCTGGATGAGGGGAGGTGAAGACCTAAGCCAAGTATGTTCAGCACAGAAGCTGCTTTGTGATCAGAGCCTGCCCTGCAAATGCAGCCACCTCTGGTCACCTCTGCCAGGGGAAGGGGTAGGCTGCTCCTAGACGCTCCTGTTTAAGGATCTTTCCTGGGCACATCCAAGGGACTCAGAGAGAGCTTCTGCCTGTGCCTGCTGCTTTTTCCTGCTGATGCAGACTGATGGAAACTTCTTCAGCCCAAGAACAGATTTCCAGAGCTATTTTTGTGTGCCGTTTCTCAAAATAGCCATCTTGAAATATGACAAGGAAATATATTTAGGAGAGGTGTGATCTGGGGATCTCTGTCGACACATAGTAGGTGTGTAATAAATGTTAATCGAATACATGGCTGGATGAATAGACAAGTGGAGTGCTGGGGGTGGGGCACAGATTTTGTAGCAAAACAAAACACACCATTTCTTTTCTAACTTAAAGGGATCATCCAGCAAGCACACATCAAACCTTCTGAGTAAGTCTCCATGTCAGCAGTCCTTTCTCATCTCAGGCTACCAACATGTTCTATGTCTAGACAACAGGACTCTGACACTGGAGGAATACATGTAGAACAGTCCAGAATTTAGATATCTGGGTTCCCATACTGGTTTTTACCACTGACGGTGCTCTCCATTGTCTCCAGCTCTCTGAGGCTCCATCTTTAGTCTGAACAAATCGAGGATAGTGTTATCTCACAGGGGCTACCTAGACATGTGAGTGAGATGGAAGGGGTACCAAGTGCCACTCTTTACAGTGACGCTGAAGAGAACAGGCTGACCACACTGCCAGTTGCCTGGAATAGAACAGTGGATACCTTTGTTGAATCAAAGCAACTCTTTCCCTTTTATTCTGAAAAAAAAAAAAAAAAGTTCAGGTTTAGACAGTAGGCTAGTAATAAAAGTGACACTGGTTATCTGTATTGCTGCTTGTCTGTATCATCAGGTCTGATGGAAAAACAAACATCGAGAATGAGCCAAGGAGTGTGCATGGGATTACATCAAGGGCAGAGGAAGGCCAGGAAGGGCTAAACAGCTGAGGAACTAGCAAGGCAGTTCTGGGGAACAGACAACACAAACAGGACCAAAGGGCAGGAAGGAAACAAGGGCTATACAGGGTTGATCTGAACCAGTGGCTTCCCAAAGGAGACTAATCGGGGAACTGGGGATAAATTCCAGGCAATACACGTAATGAGACCTGAACCAGGCAGGACAGGGCCTGTAAGTCCAGGAAATGAGGAGCTGGATGCAGGAATCAGAGCATAGGCCAAAATTAGGAGGATAAGCAGGTGGAAGAGAAGTCACTCAGTAGCCTTGGAGACTAGGAGATGAGAGGTGAGCCAGGCTGGGCGAACTAAGTATTCATCATGCCTGACCATAGAACATGTAAGGTTCACCACAGGTTACTCAGTGGTGCAGCTAGAAGAAGGAGCACAGGCCCAGCCACTGTTCAGGTGACATCTGATTAAATGACCTTTCACAAGGCTGGACAGCTGGCTCTTCAGCACTTGCTACTCTTGTGGAGAACCCACCTGGGTTCAGTCCTGGTACCCACAGAGTGGCTCACAACTGTCTCTAACTCTACTCTGTAACTTCACTTCCAGGGGATCTGACACCTGCTTCTGGTTTCCATGGGTACCAGGCACACACATGGTATACATATGTACATGCAGGCAAATATTCATACACATGAAAAACTAAATACATCTTAAAAACAAATACAAAAATAAAATAAAATGAGCTTTCATGGTCAAGGTTTTTTTGTTTTGTTTGTTTGTTTGTTTGTTTGTTTTTTGAGACAGGGTTTCTCTGTGTAGTCCTGGCTGTCCTGGAACTCACTCTGTAGACCAGGCTGGCCTCGAACTCAGAAATCCGCCTGCCTCTGCCTCCCAAGTGCTGGGATTAAAGGCGTGCGCCACCACCGCCCGGCTCATGGTCAAGTTTTGTTGTATACATCGATAGTCCCAGAATTTGAGAAACTGAGGCAGGAAGGAGGATTAGAGGTTTGAAGTCAGTGTGGATTGCACACAGTGGGATCAAGTTGAGCCCAAGCTACAACAGTGAGATTCTCTCTCTCTCTCTCTCTCTCTCTCTCTCTCTCTCTCTCCCTCCCTCTCCCTCTTCCCCTTTCCCTCCCCCCCCCCCTCTCTCTCTCTCTCACACACACACACACACACACACACACACACAGAGCTGGGAGATCTAACTCACTGTCAGAACACTGGACTGGCATTAGAATAAGGCCCTGAGCTTGAGTCTCGACAGTGCATAATAAATGAGTGTAAAATAAAGTAAAACGGCTTTCTGAGCAACCTTGAAAGGCAGGGCAGGATTCAAAACCAGAGCCTTCAGTGAGAAAAGAGCCATTGTTATAGTCCAACAGGCCCTTTAATCACCAGGGTTGCCACAGTGAGGACTCAGTTCCAAGGTCACTCAACGCAAGCATGCAGGAGTTGCTTTATCTACAGACCCTTGCTTTACAACACAGATTCTAGCACCTGCCACCATTGTGCACTCTTTCACCGTGAAACACTATCAAGACATTAAGATGCTAAACTGGTACATCTTCGTTTGCTCACGGGGAGGATATTGTTCACATGAATCCGTGGGAGTGTGCCAGACAGTGGTCTGGACAATGAGTGAACAGACAGGCCAGAGAGGAACATGGTTGCTCTTGAATTGGAGTCTGTGATCCCCACAGGGGTCACAGGAGTAGGTAGAGTTAGCCAAAGGGTTACTCTCCAAGAGGTGTTTTTCTGGTTTGGGAGAGATAGAATCAGGAGCTGAGTCTATCTGCTTGGGGTGGAGTTGTCCCCGTGGTCTATGAGCTGCCTTTAATCAGCAATAGTGCTTGATGCTCACCCTATGTGCAGCCTTAGTGATGGCGATAGGTACAGGCTTCTGAACCTTGCTTGGTCCCAGTGATCTTCAGCGGTCAGCCCCAAGAGACCAGGGGAGAGAATTCCTACTCAGAGTTAGGGCTTGACACAGTCGACTTCTAGGCAGAGGCTAGAGAATATCTAAAATTCCCATGTCAGCCAGGTGTGCACACTCCAATCCCACCACACAGAGGCAGGTAGATGTCTATGAGTTTGAGGCTAGCCTGGTCTACATAGTGAGTTCCAGACCAGCTAAGACTGCATAGACCCTGTCTCAAAAAAATAAAAATAAAAATCCAGTGTGCCTCAATATTGTGCTGTAGAGACTTTCAGTGGGTAGAGCCTGTGATTGGAGCACACATTGGTCCAACGTTTGCCCCAACTTCTTTGTATGACTGTTCTTAATCCACATATTGCTGCATATTCTAGCTGCCAGGCAGAATCAAGACTGGGCTCTTTAGTCTGTCATTCTACTGACTTCTGGTAGTCTGGCTCCAACGTACCTCTGGTAAATATTTCATATTCCATGTGTTCACTGGCCCTACCTTTAAAAACCTTTTTTATGTGTAAGGGTGTTTTGCCTGCATGTATGTCTACTGTCACATACATAAAGTGCCAGGGGAAGGCGCAAGAGGGAGGACATTGGATTTCCCTGGAACTAGAGATACAGAAGATTGTGACCCGTCCATGTGGATGCTGGGAATCAAATCCAGGTCCACCGGAAGAGCAGCCGGTGCTCTTAACTGCTGAGCCATATCTCCAGAACCCCTTCTTTTCTCATGACGACTCAGCTCCTTCCTCTGGAGAATCATTTGCCCTCCTACCAACCATACAGTGCAGGCTGACCGTGTTAACTTAAGTCTGAGATAAATCAACTCAAAGGATGAAGTATAATCTTGGCTCGACGATTCAGAGGTTTCTGTCCATGACTGGCCCAGCTGCTTTCAGGTTTATGATGAGGTAGTGGGGGAGTTTGCAAAGGAAGGGAGATGCGTGGTGGCAATGGTTACCCAATAATTCAAAAACTAGGTAGCATTGAGTGGGACACTTGGGATTGTTTAAAATGGAGGTCTTATGGCTTAATTTTTAGCCACAGTAACAACAAAACATCTATTGACAAGGGAGGAAGTGATGATGTATGAGGATTGCAGGAGCTCAACAGGTCCCTGGATGCAGCTGGTCTATTGCAGCTGGTCTTTGGGCCAAGCCATCGTGATAACACTGGTTCCCAGGGTTACTTGAGCCAAAACCCTCTCTTCGGACTTCCACTCTTTTGTACCAGGTTTCTGTTCCTGGCACCTGATGGAGCCACAATACAGAACTTTCCATTCTGGCCTGTTATTTCCTTTCAGATATTCTGTCCAGTTACACCCACTGCTCATGCTTCCTCAGACTGAGTGTTTCCTTCTGGCTTCTTCTCCTTGGAATTTTCCTTTTCTCTCCTTACAAGTTTGTCCACTCTTACTCACTGAGAGCTTGCCCCAGGAGCTCCTCTGTGTGAAATCAGTCCCTAAGCACAGAACAAATTCTGCCACCAGCTAGCTCACTCCACTGGCCTGTCAGAGTCTTTGTGTGTGTGCCTTCGTCACCTAGTGTTCCAATGGCCTGAATTCTTGTGTGTAACCCCCAGAAAAGTGTGTGGTTCATCTCCATTATGACCCCAGATTTTGGCAAAGAGTTGTGTGAAGGAGATAGAATGGCTATTTACCGGATGAGTGAGAATCCATTTCCCCTCATGCCATCCCCCTGAGTCACTACTCAGTCTCTAAAGGAGAAAGAGAAGAAAAGTGGTAGGAACTTGCCTCACTCTCTCTGTTCACTGGTGATGATTCAGGAGAGAAAACCTTTGGGAAACGAGGCCACGGCAAAGCTGAGAGGCATTTAGAAGAGCTCCATTTCTGCCAAAGCCCTGGTAGCGGCACTGACATGAGCCTGACTGTTCGGGAGTCTGTGCCTAGGACAGGCAAACATTTGGACTTCTCAACAAGCTGGGATTCTTTTCATTTTTCTTTCTTTTTTATTCTCTTTCATTTTCTCTTCCTTCCTTCCTTCCTTCCTTCCTTCCTTCCTTCCTTCCTTCCTTCCTTCCTGGCTCTCTTGATTTCTTGCTTCAACAGTCTCACATATTCCAGGCTGGCCTTGAGCTTGGACTCTGCATTCCTGGGGTTACAGGCGTGTACCGCCACACACCAGACAGCAAACTAGAGTCTGACAGCTGCTCCTGTCAGCCATACAGGACGATACACCTCAAGACATCTGGCTAGACTTGGGATACCCCTGTCCTTTGGCCCAATCTGACCAAGAAACAAGGCAGTCTTCTTTCCCACCTCTCTCCTAGGGGCTTCTGAAATTGATAAGAAGGTTGGGTACTGAGAACAGGCCGGAGGGAGTCATGGCAGAAAGAATGCTGTCTGCTACACAACCTACATTTTTCTCGTTTCTCCTACCTGCTCCAGCCTCTCTTGTAGTTGGACTGGGCCTGTGTGACCACTTCTGACTAACAGTCTGGGAGTGGATGCTGAGGAATTTAGTTGTTGATGAGCAGCCTCCCACCCTCTTTCTCACTGGGACAATCTGAACATCTGCAGTTGAGATGGTGGAGCTTAGCACCCCGAATCTCCAAGTGTAAAAGAAACCTTCACTACTGGGTGTGGCAGCATACAACTTTAATCCCAGCTTGTGGAAGGCAGAGGCAGGAACATCTCTATTAGTTCAGGACCAGACTACAGAGGGAGTTCCAGAACAGCCAGAAGTTGCCATAGTGGGACATTGTCTCAAAAAAAAAAAAAAGTAATTTTTTAAATAAGTCACTTAGTAGCAGATATGTCACTCTCCTCTTTGCTCTAATAAACAGTTGGTAAAAGCAGGAGCAGGAGAGGGGGTTTATTTTGGCTCACGGTTTGAGTGGATAGACTGTCATGGCAGAGGTGTCATGGCCACAGGAGGTCCTGCTTACATTGTATCCACAGCCAGGAAGCAGAGAGGGAGAGCTGGTGTTGAGCTGCTTCCTCCTGTCTACTCAGTCCCAGGACCTCTGCTCATGGGCCGAAAATACATCTGTGTTAAAGCCATTGAGCTATTTGGAATATCTGTTACCATGACAGCCTAGCTGAGTTATACAGACACAGTGGAACCAGTAAGAGCTGGAGCTGGTGACAGTGTTCACAGAAGTGTGTTTTAGCTGTCTAGCATCAAGTCTCTTTTCCTCTTAAGGATAACCGCCCCTCTGCCCGTCACAGGTGCACACATGCATGTGTGTGTGTGTGTGTGTGTGTGTGTGTGTGTGTGTGTGTGTGCAGGACTCCTGGGTTTGGTCAATCAGCTGTCATTTTTTTTTTCTGTCCTTCCCTTTCTTGGGTTCTCAGCAGCATTTGTCACAATTGACAATTGACCACTCCCTCTTGCAAAGACATTGTCTTGGCATCTATGACATCATACCTGCTTGATTTTCTTCTTAGGCCACCAGACCCTGTTCTCGGTTTTCATTACTGGACATTTCTTCCAATGGGCTTTGTTTGCCACGTTATTGTTGAAATGTCCAAAGTCTGAAGAGCTGCAGATCTGGTTTTAAATCTTGGCGGGGGGTGGGGGGGGGAAGGGACTGCCTATTGTATTCAAGTATCTGTTCCTTCATCGTGCCATCCCCCCACCCGTCTCTCTAAGGCATGCTAGGCAAGCGAATCACTTATAAGCCTTCACTCTACCATTCCTTATTAAAAACAAGGCACTATTTTTATCTTTAAAGAAAGAGATGCGTCAAGATTGCTTTGACCAATCAGATTTAAGCAAAAATTTGCAGACCTTTCTAAGCAGTCTTCTTAAAAGAAATAAGCCATTTTCCCCCACCGTTTGGAATATGGACCAGAATGAGGTGAGCTTAACACCGAAGCTTGAATTGCCAATCTTTAGACATATTTTTCATGGAAAGAAAATTTTCTATCATAAGCCTCCCTCTTTTGTTTCTCTAAGTTGCAACCAAAATCTAATCCTGACATGACTTTGTTGCTATTGGAGGTATTTGCTTACCTCTCTTCACCAAGCCTAAGGGTCCTTTGTTAGAGGAATTGGGGAAGGGGGAGTCAAAGAAACCATTTCCAGAGGAGAAATTGTTGGGCTTCTTTCTACCAACACTGACTAATCAGACTACCTGGGAAATACAGCTTAGGAGTAAGTTCATTAGTTGACAGAAAACAGCAAGTGCTAGAATAAAAACTTTGGACTTATTCTTGAGGATAGGGGTCCCTGCCTGTCTTATCTAGAAGTGTGTCTCACTTTGAAGATGTTCAGTGAGTGGCTATATATTCCTTACCACTTAATGGCTAGCACCAATAGAAACGTTGGACGGTGGGTCGGTGGGAATCACTGCCAGATCAACGCTCGTCTACTTTTTACATACGAACTGAAGGCACCCCTATAGAAAAGGAGCCCACGGACCCCTGGACAAGGAATGGAGGGTGGAGCCTGCGCAAAATATGGCTGCGCCAAACCACCTGACCTCAGGAGGCGGGGCTTCGCCGCACCCTGCAGGCCCCGCCCCCAGGCCCCGCCCCGCCCCTCTCGCGGGGCCGCGCGGGTTGTGAGGTGTCTGAGGCAGGCGCCTGCGCAGTTGCCCGCGGCGCGCGGGGCGGAGGCTTTATAACCACTTCGTAGCGGCTGGTCGGCTTCTGTCTCCGGGAGGGCTGCCGAGGCGGCGGCTGCGGCGGCGGCGGCGGCGGCCGGGGCGCCGGCTGGGGGGGCGCTGAGGCGGGAGCTACGGTGGCGCTGGGCGCCCCTGGCTCCTCAGCCTCTGCCGGCCATGGGCTCCGAGAAGGACTCCGAGTCGCCGCGCTCCACCTCGCTCCATGCGGCCGCCCCCGACCCTAAGTGCCGCAGCGGCGGCCGGCGCCGGCGCCTCACCTTCCACAGCGTCTTCTCTTCCTCGGCCCGCGGCCGCCGCGCCCGGACCAAGCCTCAGGCCGAACCGCCGCCCCCAGCCGCGCCGCCGCCGCCCGCCCCGGCCCTGGTTGAGGCTCAGGCCCCGCCGGTGGAAGCTCTACCCTCCGAGCCGGCTGCCGAGGCTGAGGCGGAGGCCGCGGCTGCGGGGCCGGAGGAGGACGAGGCGGCGGAGGGCGGTGGCGCGGAGGAGGTGGAGTGCCCGCTGTGCCTGGTGCGCCTGCCGCCCGAACGGGCCCCGCGCCTCCTCAGCTGCCCGCATCGCTCGTGCCGGGACTGCCTCCGCCACTACCTGCGTCTGGAGATCAGCGAGAGCCGCGTGCCCATCAGCTGCCCCGAGTGCAGCGAGCGGCTCAACCCACACGACATCCGTCTGCTGCTGGCCGACCCGCCGCTCATGCACAAGTACGAAGAGTTCATGCTGCGCCGGTACCTGGCCTCGGACCCGGACTGCCGCTGGTGTCCGGCCCCTGACTGCGGGTGAGCGCGGGGGCGTGGCCGCGGAGGGTCGCCCCGGGTGCAACGGCTGTCACCCACCTTGAGGGAGGAGAGGAGGGTGCCCAGCAGGAGGTAGAGGACGGACGGTTGCGAGTAACCGACCCTCGGACCAGCCTTGCAACCGGTCCGGTGCCACTCAGCACCCTGTACCTACGAGCTTGAGGTGGTGGCTGAGCGCTAAGAGAAGGGAACTGTCCATTAAGTCAGGATACCAGGGTGAGCAGGGGGGTTTGTTTTGCCCACATAGAGACATAGAGATAGGTGTGTGTGTCTGTAGTGTGTTATCGTAATGATAGAGAAGGAATATTTGTTAAAGGAGAGAGAATGGAAATGCCCTACTGAAGGGGCCGCGCTTCCGAGGGGTGTGTCCACATGGCTAGGGGCGCACTTAGCATCAGCTTTGCAGAAGGCGTGTTCTTCCTCGCAACCGCTGCTGAAAGTTGAGATGCAGTTGATGAGAGAAGGCAGCTCACTAACAGCTCTAGGGGCACCCTAGGCACTGCATGTTGTGCTAGTCCACTGGCAGGCACCCTGTGGTTCTTAACGTGCTGCGAGGGCAGAGTGAGTGGTGGACAGACTTTTTGACCAGGAAAATCAATAGGGCTCTGAGGTGGTGTCTACCCAGAAGTTGATCTGTTGGGGGAAAAATGTGTTTGTCTACTCTTTCGATCTTGAAGTCTGTATGACAGTCTTTTTAATGATCTGTGTATGCTTGATTTCAAAGGTCAGTGAGTTAAAATACTCTTTAGAGCAGGAATTAATGATTTCTCTATCTGAAGCTTTTAGTGGAGGCCCTCTACCCCCTTTCTTAAAAAACAAAACAAACAAACAAAAATCTTGGTTGTCTCTATCTTTCCAATCTATGAATGGCCAAATGCAGCCAAGAATGGGTTCTTCAATGTGATGGGGAGTCAGACTGGCATTACCTGTTCTGTGACCTTGGGCGGATTAATTATATTCTTGTGTGTCATGCTTTGGGGGCAGAAGATTCTAGGGACTCCTTGCAGTGCCTAGTGTAAAGGTAATGCTAGTAAAACGGTATGTGAACCTTGCTTCAAAGGATTTAAAAGCTTTTAATTGTAGCCTATGTATCAAGGCTGAGCTGAGATTTCCATGATGCTGCCATTTGTCGCCCCTTCAGAAGGAACTGTGTAGTCAGAAGTGCCAGACTTACTGAGAAGTGGGTGTGTTTAACCTCACTGAGTTTCTAAATTACTCGGGGGAAGTGATCAAAGGTTCCCAGATCGCTTTCACTTTCTGTTTAGAGAATACCAGGAAGGAAGGGCCTTATGCGCACTTGAAAAGGTCTGCATGTGTCTGGTGTCCTGACTGGCTTTTGAGAGGTTAATTTATAGAATATTCAAGTTTTGCTAATAGTCTTTTTAGTCTATTTTCTAAACCAAAGGGATATTGGTTTAGGAAAACACTACCTGACTAATTGCATAATAGTGTATTAACTCCGTTTTTAGAAATGAGAGTTTATTTGACTTTTAACAATGAAATGTGACTTCCCTGATCAACTTTTGGGGAAAGCTCCCCAATCTGGTTTTTTTTTTTTTTTTTTAAAGTCAACCCATGTCTTCATTCACATCAGTATAAGTGGACAGAAATTAATATAAAAGCTTGGTGACAAAAATATAAAGAAACCATTAGTGGTTTTAGAGTTACTAGAGTTACTAGACTGGCATTTAGTAAAATTAAATACTTTGTTCCGGGTGATACAACACACTGGTAGGCAATGAAACAAACCAGTGTTGAAATAGTCTTACTTCCAAAGCCAATAATATTTTTCAACTCAAGTATTGGCTTGTTCTAGGAAGTGTGGCTTGGGAACAACCCTGAGGGCCAGGGATACTTGACTCCAGTTTCTCTTTCTATTCCTATAGTTAATAGTCTTGCCTGCTTTGTTTTTCTTATCGGACAGAAGCCTAATCCTGCCTTAAGACTTAAGAGGCTTAATTAATTAATGTTTATAAAGTGATTTTCAGTGGAAGGTGGTTAGACAAAGAGTCCCTTTATAATTCATTTGTTTTTCAAATAATAGTCTGAGTTCCCCATAGACGGTTGTTCTGCCCTCTCTTTTTAATGCCAGAAGAAAAATAGGTTCTGTGGTGTGTGTGTATGGTGTTTCTGGAAACCTGTGAAGACCAGAGGTCAGTTTTGGCTGGCAAGTAAATCCCAGGGTACCTCCTATCTCTGCCTTCCCGGACAACTCCAAGAAAGTGCTACAACTTCTGACTTTTTTGATTTTGAGACAGGGTTTCTCTATGTAGCCCTGACTGTCCTGGAACTTACTCTGTAGCCCAGGCTAGCCTCAAACTCACAGAGATCTGCCTGCCTCTGCCATGTGAATACTGTGATTAAAGTGTGGCCCTCCCTGCCTAGCTGCAGCCCCTTACTTTGCTTCATTGATGACCTTGGACTCTAATCCACCCACTTCTACCTGCTGAGTGATGGGACTACGGACTGCTACTACTACTACATCTGGTTTATACAGTGCTGGGAATCCAATCTAGTGCTTTGTGGATGCCAAGCAAGCTTTCTGCCTGCTGAGCTGTATTTCTAATCCTAATATGGATTTTAGACAGAGTCTTGCTTACTTAGCCAAGACTGTCTCTAACTCTACCTCCCCAATGCTGGATTATATGTGTGCACTACCATGTATAGATTTTTTTCTTTTTAGTTTTCTCTTTCTTTCTTCCTTCTTTCTTTCTTTTTTTGTTTTTGTTTTTGTTTTTGTTTTTTTTTTGTTTGTTTGTTTGGTTGGTTGGTTTTTTGAGACAGAGTTCCTCTGTGTAGCCCTGGCTGTCCTGGAACTCACTCTATAGACCAGGCTGGCCTTGAACTCAGAAATCCACCTGCCTCTGCCTCCCAAGTGCTGGGATTAAAGTGCATCACCACTGCCCGGCCCTCCTTTCCTTTCCTTTCCTTTCCTTTCCTTTCCTTTCCTTTCCTTTCCTTTCCTTCCTTCCTCTTTCTTTTCTTTCTTTCTTTCTTTTTCGTTTTCTTTTTCTTTTTCTTTTTCTTTTTCTTTTTCTTTTTCTTCCAACTATCCTATTTTTCTGGGTCTGGCAAAAATCTTGTGGAAGCATTAGAAAAGAGGCCCTAAAGTTCATTTATATCTTCCTACACCTGACCATGTTTATTGCCCAAACATAAGTCTCGACAACCAAATTGATCAAATCTTCTCATATATATATGTGTACATCTTCAGGCTAAGGGGTTATATAAGTGACCTCACAGACTTATGATCATTTTACTATGACTAAGTTAATGAGAGTACCATAAATTAAGAAATCTATTTTTTAAGAATATTTGTGGGACAGAACAGAGTTCTGTTAATTCTTTTCTCATATAGCTTTATCAGTGAGAGAACCAGTTTCAATAGGAAAATATACACATTATTATCTGATATACCAAATACTGTAGTAGCAAGTGTAATCTTAAAACATACTTTCAAGTGAAATTAAATGAGCTTAAAATGCAAATAGCTTGGGTTTTGTAGTTCTTCAAAGTATTATCTCAGTGACACAGTCAATTCACTTTAGCCACATGCAGATAGGTGGTGGAAGTATAATTTTATAAATGAGAAACCAGTTCAAAGAAGTTTAAATTGGGGTTAATGCTTCCTAGCTAATAAGTGGTACAGTTGATCAATTACCCTTTTGAGTCTCTAAGTGTGTCCTCCTTTCAGAAACCTACAAACGATAAAACTGTATTGTTTCTCTCTCACATGTTCTATTGTCCATCTTTAATTTTCAGAATCTCTGGGAGACTAGGGGGTGAGTAGAATAGTCAACAGAATTTCCTGTCATACAAAGGCAGGTCCTCAGAATAGCAGAAGCACTAAGGCTATCTTGACCTCAATTCTGTTGCAGGCCTAGGCTCTGGCCTCTCATTGCTCCCTCCATTCCCTACAGAGTTGAACTTCCCACTGATCCCAGCAGATAGTGTCAGCTAGTGGCCTTCCCACACTACTGGGTTGGCCTGTTTTATAAATAGGAAGCTTCTGTTCATTTATGTATACTACATTAATTTAAATATAGTATACTTATGAGAGGAACAAGGTCCCTGGATGAGAGATGTTTCACATTCAGTAAAGGATTTTTCTTTTGTTTGTTTGAGTAAGGGTTTCATGGTATATCCTTGCTTGCCTCAAATGTGCAGCAGTCCTCTTGCCTCTGACTCCTGAGCTGTGAGACAAGTGTACACTATCATGCTCAACTAGGACCTTTCCTTCCCAATCCTTCCTCGGTCCTTGCCACTGTTTCTGTTTGTTTTGTTTTGATGCTAGGCACTGAACTCATGGTCTCAGCACATGCTGGATAAGCATTTCTGCCACTGAGCTACAGCTCCATAGCCCTGGTCCTTTTTTGGTTTTTGTTGTTGTTGTTTTGTTTTTGTTTTTGTTGTTGTTTTTCTTTTTTTTTTTCGAGACAGCGTTTCTCTGTGTAGCCCTGGCTGTCCTGGAACTCACTCTGTAGACCAGGCTGGCCTCGAACTCAGAAATCCTCCTGCTTCTGCCTCCCAAGTGCTGGGATTAAAGGCATGCACCACCACTGCCCGGTGGACCTTTTCTGTTAGTCTGGCCCCTTACTTCCTGCTCTACAGCTTTCACCTGAGTCTTTCTCAGCCTCTGTGTACACTCACCTTCCAGCTCAGTAATACTTCTTTCTCATATTTGCCAGAGTGTTTATTCTAAAGTGCTTAAAAATGTTCACTGATTATCTGACCTATAAGTTTTGGGTATAAAAGTCACTTAATTGCTTTACATGGTGATACATGCACCATGTTAGGCAAATAATTCTGGGACTCCAAAGAAAGGCAGAGACAGGATTACTGCAATTTAAGGCTAGCCTTAAAGAAGTTCATACCTGCCGGGCAGTGGTGCCACACGCCTTTAAGCCCAGCACTTGAGAGGCAGAGGCAGGCAGATTTCTGAGTTCGAGGCCAGCCTGGTCTACAGACTGAGTTCTAGGACAGCCAGAGGGCTACACAGAGAAACCCTGTCTTGAAAAAACCAAAGAGAGAGAGAGAGAGAGAGAGAGAGAGAGAGAGAGAGAGAGAGAGAGAGAGATTGATTCATACTGGCAGACAAAAGTAGATAAAGATAAGCATTTAAAACCTGAGTACAGTGAGCAATGTGCAGAGGTATTAAAAACAGGAGACAGCACATTATCATAGCAAGTTCCCCAGCTACATAAAATGTAGCAAGATCTTGAGAACAATAAGACTTTACCTATTTAATTTGTCCTTATTTCAAGCTTCTTTATAGCTTCCAACTTTCCCGTTATCTTTTTGTTGGTTTTGCTTTGAACTGGGGGTCTCCTTATGTAGTGTAGCCCACAATGACTTCAGACACAAACCCTCTTGCCTTGGCCTCTCAAGTGCTGGGATTACATGCATATGACACTGTACCCTGCTAATTTCGACCAATTTTTGGTTTTATTTTCTATTTTTTGTCTATATCAGTGTTTTTCAAGGTGTTATAGATATTACTTTAAAATGTTTTATGATCAAATATGATGGGGAAATATTAGTTGAAATAAACTAAATCTAATAGTTGTTTTGGTTTTGTTGTTTTTGTTTTTTAACTTCCTTGACTTTTAAGATACGGTTTTATGCAGCTCAGACTGGCCTTTCCCTGCCTATGGAGCTCAGGCTGACTTTGCATCCTGATCCTGAGTGCTTGGGTTACATTACGTATGCTACTATGTACTGTGCATTTGCCAATGCTAATATGCCATGTGGTATATGATATAACTTTCCAAATTCAGAGTACCAAGGATCATACATGTCTCTAACCCCCATGATATCTTTAAGGCTTAACTATTTGCCATTTTCTTTGCTTTTTATTTGTTTTCGAGACAGGGTCTCTCTATGTAGCCGTCTTCGATTGTCTTGGAACTCACACTGAAGACCTAGCTGACCCTAATTCACAGAGATCCACCTGCCTCTGCTTCTGGAGTACTGCAATTACAGGCTCGTGCCACCACTGCCTGGTTATTTGTCATTTTCTAAAGTCCTTTAATCACTACCATTCTGTCTTGCCTTCTGTTAGGGTCTCAAACAGTGACTCTTTTGCTTAGAGTAGATTAAAAAAACAGCTTTTGTAGAGTAGGCTAGCCATAGTCTGTGTTTGTTCAAGTTTATTCCTGAAGCCTTCCAGTCTCAGAAGAATGGGGTGAGTAGGTGTGAGGAGCAAAGAACTGGGCCTCTTACAGGATCGGAGAGGAGGGTGGGAAAGGTAGACAGGTGAGGAGCCTGGGGAGGACTGAGTGCTTCAAAAGGACTTAGACATGACCTTCTTCACAGGAAGCCTGAGCTTATAGAAAACATGGATGGCTGACAGATGGATTTTAGCTGTAACAGAATAAATACCAAGGAAACTCCTAAGTATCTTAAGTGTAAAAACATTAAGTTTTGCATAAAACTGTCAAGAAAGACTTTGAAAAGGAGGTGGTATTTGGTCACAGCATTAAAGACTATAATAGAAATGCATACCTGTCTGCATAGTCTGGACCAGTCAACTTCTCACCGTGTTAGTGAGACCCTGAGTCTGAAAAGTAGACTGAATCCAAGTTAATAGACACAGCTAAGCTGTACAATTAAGTTGAGGGCTGAGGGGTTTGAGCTCCTTATCATAACTGTTAGGTTTGCTTGCTTTTTCTTTTGGTTCTGAACATTGAACCTAGATGTTTAGATGTGCTATAAGCAAGTGCCCTACCACTGAGCCACACTCTTTCCTCCAGCCCTCTTCTCCCTTTCCCTTCTCCATTTGACCCTATGTGTATCTCATACTGCTCTTACATTCACCCTCCTCCTCAGAGTTCGGAGTGCTAGTGCTATTCATGCTCAGTCTCTCTCTCTCTCTCTCTCTCTCTCTCTCTCTCTCTCTCTCTCTCTCTCTCTCTCTCTCTCTAGTTGAAAGAACTTAAGCGAAAGAGTAATCCCAGGATTGAATAGCTTCTGGAATGAATAGTGATTTGGTGTAAGAAATAGGGAGTCCAGATATGGAGGCCTTACAGTTGCTTAGCTGAGGAGTAGGTATGAAATGGGGAAAAAAACAAAAGGAAATAGCAAGGACATGGCTTTTCTAACCCCTTTTATTTTTACTTATTTTATGTGTGTGGGTGTATATGTTTACCAAGTGCATGCTTGGTGCCTGAGGAGGTTAGAAAAGGGCATCAGATCCCCTAGAACTAGAGTTACATTTGGTTGTGAGCCACCATGTGAATGTTGGAACTCAAACCAGGGTCCTCTATGAGAGCAACAAGGCTCTTAACCACCGAACCATCTACCTAACCCCATGCCTATCTCCTTGAAAGGATCTTAGGGTCCATTTATAAAAGGATAATATTGTTAACTTCTAAGACTTGAGGACTGGAAGTACAGACCTAATATAGGAACACATTTCTTTAACTACTGGAATGTGTTGAGGCATAATTAAATTTATACTAATAGGATTTTTTTTCCAGGCCTGAAATTAAGATAGCCTGCTACACTGTCGTCAAAGTTGTTTGAACTTCAGGGAGAGCATTCTGTGCTTGAAGCAGCATGTAACTTCTTATACCCTGCTTTAAGCTTCTAATTAGCAGATTTGAATCCTCGGTTAAACAGCAGAGTAGGAGAGATGCTCCCTCCAGAATAGGACATACAAGAAAAGGAACAGCATCATCAGAGTAGATGGAGTGCATGAACGAGGCTTTTATTCCAACTGGGGACATTTTCCCTTAATTAGAAGCTTTACCCTTAAGTTGAATTTTTATAAAATTGCAGGATCAGATTATACTGCATGATATATTAAAAGTCAACCGTGCATAGCTAGAATGAAGATGTGGTCAGGAGAAGAGCTAGAGTGCCCTGGAGAAAGCCAAGGAACCAAAGCAAAAGGGGGTCCCTTTTGTCCACACCACAGGTGTGCTGAGCAGGAGTCCATTGTGCTAGGAGAGACAGGCACTTACCAGGCTATGGTGTGCTGTTAGGACTGCACTGCACAAATGGGCCACTGTCTGCCTGGAGAGGTTAGGTACATTTTATAAAGAAGGCGACATTTGGGCTGATTCTTTTTTGGTTTTGGTTTTGGTTTCAAGACAGGGTTTCTCTATGTAACAACAGCCTTGACATTCCTAGAACTCACTTTGTAGACCAATCTGGCCTCAAACTCATGAAATACACCTCCTCTGCCTCTCAATTGCTAGAATTAAAGTCTTGCACCACCATGCCCAGCTTGAGCTGGTTTTAAAATGGCTATTTACCAGAAAGAAGAAAGGAAAGACATCACTGGGCAGAAGAAAGAGAACAGACAAAGGCCAGAAGTCCAGTGCAATATATGCTGTGGCTTTCAGTGCAAAGTTACGAATACTGTTTTAGAATGTTAAGCTGTACCTGAAGGCAGCAGACTGTCCTATCTCCATTAGAGGGAGAGAAGTAAGGTTTGGAGACGCTTAAGTTCATCTGTGTCATGCAGTATGAATCAGCATAGAGTAGGTACCCAAAACAGGAATTCTGCGTCTTATGTCCCAAGTGAGTCTGTGTCATAGTGATAGACTGCCATAGAGTCATCAGGGTTAGGGGCTATTTTACTTCCTTGGAACTAAATTTTACTCCTAAAGTTGGTTTCCCATTGTTTCCTGTGCCAGTCTGTGGCCTGTCTGTGCTGCTTCATTGCCATGCCTTGAAATTGAAGCAGCACAGTCTGCTCACTGCTCCGTGATAGGATGCCACATCTGCCAAAATAAAGAAAAATGGGCTAATGTGACGTCTGAAATTGCAGCACACACTTTTATACTCCATCATACAGACGTAGAACAGGCAGAGAATGACGCAGCCCATGCTCAGGTTTGACAGTAAAGGAATTAAAGAAAAAGAAAGAAAGAAAGAAAAGAAGAGATAAAAAATGTTGAGGCTGAAGGACTTGGCTCAGTAGTGGAATGTGCACTTAGAAAGTGCTCAGTTCAATCCCCAGCACCCTTACACACACACACACACACACACACACACACACACACACACACACACACGGGGGGGGGGGGGGGGGGAAGTTTTAAGGTCTCCCCATTGGTACTCTTCTTTATATCTGTGGAACTTAGCTAATTACTTTTCAAAGGCCATCTGTACCTTTTTAGTTAGCACAAAATAGCAAGCAAGTCACTTTTTTTCTAAGATACATTGTTTAGTAGCTGTTTTTCCTGCTAGCTGGGATAAATATGCCCAGAACTCCTACAGAAAATGAATCATTGTATTTACACATTGACCTAGTCTCACTTTGTTCTTTCTGTTAAGGAAGCATATTATGTAACAGGAGATATATACATTGTCATTTAATCTGTAGTATAATTTTCAAATCAATATGAGTATTTAAATTGTTATAATGAACATATTAATAAGAAAACTATAGGATAAATAAGAAAAGCTTACTAGCATTTATATAAGTTGTTTGAGGTCTTTGACTATTGGAGAAAAGTGTAAACTAGGGGCTAGCAAAACACAGACAGCAAGAAACCTGCAGTCATTGATGTGTTTGAAAATTGTGTTTGAGAGCTGGTGAGATGGTGCAACAGTTAAGAGCTCAGACTATTCTTCCAAAGGATCTGAGTTCAATTCCCAGCACCCACATCAGGTGATTCCAGCTCCAGGGGATCTGACAACTCTGACCTCCACAGGCACCCCGCTTTGTGTGCACATGCCCACACATCTATTCATAATTAGGAATAAAACAAATCATTTTTTAAAACTATATTTGTTTCTCTAAAGTACTTTTTAAATGTAATTAATTAATTTTATAGTACCTAGGATTTAACTCAGGGCCTTGCACATATTAGACAATTGCTGAGCTACATCCTGGCCCTTTAATTTTAAGCAAATGCCCACTCGTAAGGGCAATGTAAGTGTTCCCTTGACATTGTTAAGAATTAATTTAAAATACATTATTTAAAATAATGTATGCTGGATTATTTATGGGGGACTAACAGAACCTGTAAGGATGGTTGATGGTCATCTTTAACCACAGCGGAGGGAAAAGACGACATGACTCTGCTGTGTTGGTCAAAGGTTAGTAGTAAGGGTTTGTAAACTGTTAAGAAAGAACACAGTAGGGAGCTGGAGGTTGGTTAGAGTGTGGGCTCCTCTTCCAGAGGACCCAGGTTCAGTTTTGAGCATCCACATGGTAGCCTATAACGACCCTAATTCCAGTTCCAGGGATCTGATGCATTCTTCAGTCTTCATGGGCACCAGGCATGCACGTGGTGCACGTGCATGCATGCAGACAAAACACCCATAACATATGAAAATAAATCTAAAAGAAAGGAAAAAGAAAACAAAGATGGCATTAAAAGGTACCGATTTAAATTAGAAAAAGAGAAAAAAAGCTAAAAGCAAGGGGTTCAAGAAAAGGCTCAGCAGTTAAGAGCATGTGCTGTTCTTGCACAGAACCCAAGGTCAGTTCCTGTACCCATGTTGGGTAGTTCACAGCTGCCTAGACTTCCACTTCAGAGAATCCAGTGTCTTCTTCCAGTCTCTGGGCACTGTGCTCATATGCAGATACACCCCCCACACAGCATACATGTAATTAAAAATAAATCTAGGGTCTAGAAAGATGGCTTAGTAATTAGGAGTACTTGTTTTACATAAGACTCAGGTTCGGTTCTCAGTACCCTCATTGGTGACTCACAGCTGACTGATAACTTCAGTTTCAGCATGATCCAATGCATACTCTAACCTCCTCAGGCACCAGACACATACTTTGCACATATATAACGTATATAATGTGCAATCAAACCCTCAGACACATAAAATTAAAAATCCTTTAAAAACAGAAATAAAGAAAACCAAAAATGAGCTTCCAATAGACTGTAAGTCTGTGGAAAACTATTATTTCAAGCTGTGATGAGGCCAGTTCCATTATGAAACTTAAAATGGAAGAGCATGTGTGCTTTAGTTTATGCTGTAGCTTTTTATTTTTACAACTGCTCTGACTTTTCATGTAAACAAGTTCAAGTCTCTCTAAATATAGCACACCATTGAAAGGAAATTGTTGTATACACTATTATTTATGAAGCTGGCTGTGGTAAAGTACTCCTGACGCAGCTCAGCTCAGCCTGGTTGAATACATGCTAGGAACCCAGGTTGTTTTCAGGAAATGAATTTTTTTTTCACAAGAAAGGTAAGTACAGTTAATGTACTCAGGGTGTGTGTGTGTGTGTGTGTGTGTGTGTGTGTGTGTGTGTGTATAATATATAGTGGTACCAAACAGTATAAGCTGATGAATAACACATGTCTTTGTCAGCTCAGTCTTACCTCACTTTGTCTCTCCTTGCTTCCTTACCCAGTTATGCTGTTATTGCTTATGGTTGTGCCAGCTGCCCAAAGCTAACCTGTGAGAGGGAGGGCTGCCAGACTGAGTTCTGCTACCACTGCAAGCAGATATGGCATCCAAACCAGACCTGCGATATGGCCCGTCAGCAGAGGGCTCAGACTTTACGAGTTCGGACCAAGCACACTTCAGGTCTCAGTTACGGGCAAGAATCTGGACCAGGTATAAGCTGACATTTATCTCATTGTCTCCTTGTTTGGTATCTGTAATGTGAGTCTCCAAAACTAAAAGAGATTGTCTTACCCATGCATCCTTGAAATGAGAGAGCAGAAAATACTTGATTCTTCTGAATAGCTGAGACTACAGACACATTTTCTGGCTTGGTTGAACTCTTTTTTTTTGTTTTGTTTTGTTTTTGGGTGTTTTTGTTTTTTTTTTTTTTTTTTTTTTTTTGTTTTTTTTGGTTTTTTGGTTTTTTGGTTTTTGAGACAGGGTTTCTCTGTGTAACCCTGGCTGTCCTGGAACTCACTCTGTAGACCAGGCTGTCCTCGAACTCAGAAATCGCCTGCCTCTGCCTCCCAAGTGCTGGGATTAAAGGCATGCACCACCACTGCCCGGCTTGGTTGAACTTTTAATGATACATCTGCTATGTTGTTTCTTGCTGACCACGATAGGTAGTTAGTCCTAGCTGTGTGACATTGGGATACAACCAAATGGAATTCTCAAGCTGCTGTCTTAATATGTGTCTCAGCATGGAGAGCACTTTGGTTTTTTTTCCTCAAGGGGCAAGGAAACATTTAATCAGCATTAAGTGTGTCCTGCTTGCCATCTAGCTGAAGTGCGTCACCGCTTTTGAAGTAGGGCACAGATTTAAGAAAGGAAATAATACTAGTGTGAGTTGATGATTAACCTGAAAGGGGAATGTCACAGTCACTTTCCACCTTTGATTGTGTAGAGCAGTCTGTAAGATGTCAGCCTCTTTTAGATGTACTTTGTCTTACTGATGTCGTTAGAGCAAGTTAGTAGGAGAGAAATTATGCCATTTGCTTTTTCCTAGCATAATATAATCTCTGGAATTGTCATTTTGATAGGATAGTTTTAAATTCCTGAGAAAATTACCTGGTACATGCTATGCAGTTACTCAGTTGGTTTTGATTTTTAAATTTGAAAGTGTTACAGGAAGGGGTTTGTTAACGGCAAAAGTTAGCTTCCTAAAGAACCACTGAAACTAGCAGAGAAGAAACCTACCACAGAAGAAAAAAGCCCACCTGCTACATAAACTATAAAGACTTCTTTCATTCTAGAGAACAAATAAAAGACAGCCTATTTGAATAAAAACAGAATCCAACCTGCGATGGGGTGGGGGGGAGAACCACTGTCAAAACTTAAAGCTGACCAGGCTGCAGAATTCTCTTGCTCTAATGGTCTAATTTTAATCTGTCAGCCATTGCCTGGTAGCAACTCCATCTGCCTTGGAACCATCAGTGTCTCTGCTGGAGTCTCCCTGCTCAAATGTGACTGAGTGCTGTATAAGGTGCTAGTTATTGGAGTAGGCAGCTTAGCATGAAACAGGATCCATTTTACAAAAGTTCTTGAGTCTGGGTGTGAAGCTCAGGTGTTAGAATATCTACTTAGGGTCGATCTCTAGCACCACCTAATCAGCCGTGCTGGCGTGTGCCTGTATGCCAATGCTGGGCAGCTAACGGCAGAGGATCCGAAATTCAGGATCATCCTCAGCAGTCTCAAGCCAGCCTGAGATAAACAAACAAATGAACACAGCAAGAGTTCTTGATAGAGTCAGCCTTCCAGCAAAGGATTACACAATTTGGAGTCGTCAGGCAAAATCTCCTGACTGCCTTGTTCTCATTTCTTACATACTCTTAGGAATAATAAAGTCAGACTGAATTTAAGTGGGGGTGTTTTATCTTTCCCTCCCTACCTAGCAGATGACATCAAGCCATGCCCACGATGCAGCGCTTATATTATCAAGATGAATGATGGAAGCTGTAATCACATGACCTGTGCCGTGTGTGGCTGTGAATTCTGCTGGCTTTGCATGAAGGAGATCTCTGACTTGCATTACCTCAGGTAGGTGGGACATGTGTCCACTGCCTTTGTCATTCTGTGCCCTTGCTCGTTTAGGGAAAGGAATACTAAAGAGCCATAGCTGGTCTCAATTACAGAATGAGCAAACAGTAAACAGTGCGTTCAAAGCTCACTGGTGTTTTCTCCAGCAGACTCCATGACTATCTCCCATCACCTTGCTTTCTTACCTGCTGCATGGCTTTTAAGGATTCCCACAGTCTGGTTTTAGTCTACCTTTCTAATCACTGCTGTTCTAGATTTATTCGTTGTGTCTCTTGACTCCAGATTTGTCCATGTTACCTTATTGTCCACAGTTACTTTCTGACCACTTCAGCCTCCCTGCGCCCCCCTTTATCTCCTCATTTTCAGCTCTTGGTGGGACTGTTTGGGTTTATTTACTTAGTTTTAAAAGTTATTTCTTTTGTATGTATATTCACTTGTGTGTACCACCCATACATGTAGAGGTCAGAGGACAACCTATGGGAGTCAATCCTTTTCATCCATCCTGTGAATTCCAGGGGTTGAGCCTAAGTCAGTATGCTCGCACTGAGCTGTCTTGTCACCCCTACCCCCCCTCTTTTTTGAGACAAGATCTCACTGTGTATAGCTTTGGCCCAAAACTACCTGTGTAGACCAGGCCTCACTCAAAGAGATCTGCCTGCTTCTGCCTCCTATTTAAAGGTGTGTACCACTGTGCTTGGCCTTTGATTGGTTTCTAAAATGGTTGGCTGCTTCTTTGGGTTGAAGTTGACAACATCCTACTGATTTAGCTTCCCCAGCTACATGTTCAGAGACATGTGCCACTAGGCTTGGTTTGCAGAGTTCCTGCTTAGCCTTGAGAAACAACTTAGATGCACCTCATGCACCACACTTCCCGTTTCTGCTGATCTTCACTGCCAGTCCTGGATCACTGGCTGTAAGTGTCGCTGCTTCCTGGTACTTCACGGTTATGTCTGATCTCATTAGCTGTGATCTTTTTACAGTTCCTTCATCTAGTAAGTTTCTAAAAATTGAGTGAATATTACATTATTACCATGAAGGAGTTAACACTTATGGACATTATTGTATATAGCATTAGTTATGAAATGAGACACCTCATTTCCAGTGTAGTGAAAATTTGAAGGCTTATGTGTGACAGATTGACTAGAGACACAGGACCAAATGAGACAGGGTTTCAGCCTGGTGTAATACTGCTAGACTCACCACGTTGAGCACGAAGAGAATGAGGTAGAAGGATCAGACACAGAAGGGCCAAAGGTCAAAGTTAACAAACTCAGACTGGACTTGACGAGTCTCTGACTCTTCCCCCGAGAATGTGGTTGTTAGGTAAAGAGGGACATGCACCGTGGAACTGCAGAGAGTGTCGTGAGGACACAGCACGTGGTGAGATGTCAAGTGCAGACCTATGCAGAGCGAGCTCAGGTGGTGCTGGCCAAGGTGATCGGGTCAGCCTGGCGTGACGGTCAGGCAGGAAAGGAGAGAATTTCAGTTTTGGAGGTCTGCTTCAGCAAAGCACCTGAAAAGCCCAGAACCCTTGTCCTTTGCTCCCCTTGTCTAGAGATGTATTTTCTGTTGCCTCCTGCCACTTAATCACTCTTACTGGAAAGATGGCTGATGTTCCTGTCAAGCCTCTGGCCACAGTAGCTGTGTGTGCTGCTGCCATTAACCTGAGACCGTTTCCTCTGTAGTCCCTCTGGATGTACATTCTGGGGCAAGAAGCCATGGAGCCGCAAAAAGAAAATTCTTTGGCAATTGGGCACATTGATCGGTGCTCCAGTGGGGATCTCACTCATTGCTGGCATTGCAATTCCCGCCATGGTCATCGGCATTCCTGTGTATGTGGGGAGGAAGGTAAGGCATGCAGGCCTTCCTGTGCCTACTCCAGCTTTGGCTTTGTTGGCAATAGTTTGAAAGAAAAAAAAAAAAAGTCCTTATATTTCAGGGCTGCGTAAAAACCAGCTGGTTTGTAGATAAAAATAACTTTAATTTCTTAAATGGATTTTTATAAACCCCCATGAGATCTGAAAGTTCTTATTAACATCCTGGGCCTGGTTTGTCTCCGTGACTTAAAGTGAAATTCCCCTGAGGTACTTTTTCTTTTCTTGGATTAACTTTTCCCACATTCATTTATATTTTCCAGGTCTGGGTTAGATTAAAATTTGAGAAAGATCCCTCATTTGGGTGGAGGGTATTTTTAATATAGCTTGAAGTGGGCATTTGTCCTTTTTATCCCCTGCCAAAATACTGATGTCCTGACCTACTGACCTGGATTTTCTTTTTATTCTTAGATTCACAGCAGGTATGAGGGAAGGAAAACCTCTAAGCACAAGAGGAATTTGGCCATCACAGGAGGAGTGACCTTGTCAGTCATTGCATCCCCAGTAATTGCTGCTGTTAGCGTTGGTAAGCTAGCAGCCTCCAGCTCCTCTGTGAGCTTACTGTAGCAGATCAGCCAGCTGGACAGGTGCTCTACTGTGGAGGCGCCTACGCTCTGTGCTGACTTCACTTTGGTGGTTAACTTTCTGTGTGTTCAATGTATGTGGTGTGGAGGCAGGGGCACTTGTGAATGCAAGAGTGCTGTTGGAAGCAGAGGCCGGCCTCGGGGGCCATTCTCAGGAGCCATCCACCTAGTTTTTAAGACAGGACAGGGTCCTGCCAAATAGCTAGGGTGGCTGGCCAGGAGGCTGCAAGGATCCACCTGTGTCTACCTTTCCAGCTCCAGATTCTTAACTGCACCAGCACTCCTGTTGTCTTTTCATGGGATTGAAATTGTGTCTTCATTCCTGAAAGATAAGCAGTTTACCAACTGAGCCATCTCCCCAGCCTGGAAATTCTCTTAACAGACACTGTTACTGTGATGGTTTTTCAGTTACACTGCATTATCAGGATGTGTCTCCGACTAGGGCCTACTACTCAGTCTATCACACAGAAAGTTACATTAATGAAAATTAAACACTTGACTTTTACTTTTTCTTCTTCTATTTATTTGTTAAAGGATTCACACACACACACACACACACAAAACACTTATTTTTTTATAAATGCCTCACAGTATCTTGGGAGGTATGAGAATTTATTATAGAAAAATTTAGCTTGATGTAGTGATACACCCCTGTGATCCTACCACTCGAGAGTTTAGAGAGGACAATCAGGAGTTCAAAGCCACCCTCAGCATATCAAGACCAAACTGAGCTACCTGAAAGAAACCCTATCTCACAAACACAAACATAAGAAAGAAAAGATTAATTGGAAACCAGCATTTCATGAGTTTTATCATTTGTCAGCAGTGGTTCTGAATGTCTCACATGTGAATCTGTTTAGCCTTCACAAGTGCCACAACGACAACATAGTTAGAGATATAAAGGTGCAGTCTGTATGGATGGAGCTAAAGTCAAGTCCCTGGGACATGAATTCAGGCAGACTTCTTGCTTGTTTGGTTTTTTGTTTTTGTTTTATTCTTGTGTGTTTTTTAAAATTTATCTTTATGTGCATTGTTTTGTCTGCATTGCATGTGTCTGTGTGAGGGTGTCAGATCCCCTGGAACTGGAGTTAACAACAGTTGTGAGCTGCCGTGTAGGTGATGGAAATTGAACCCAAGTCCTTTAGAAGAGCAACCAGTGCTCCTAACTGACTGCTGATCTATCTCTCCCGCCCCAAATCCAGGCAGTCTTCCTTCTTAACATGTAACAACTGAGCTACTGTGCTTCACACAGTGGTGTGATTGGAGAACCCTACAGTCATTCATCCAGTGTCTGTATGTGTATCTGCACACACTTGTGTGCCTGGTGCCCCTGGAAGACAGAGGATGTCATTAGACCCTGGAACCAGACTTAGACAGTTGTGAGCTGCCATAGGTGCTAGGAATCAAACCTGGGTCAGTGCTTTAACCACTGAGTGATCTCTCCAGCCTTCAGTCTTTGATTTTTGATTGGTTCTCGGTTTAGCACTTCAACAATGAAGGGGGTAGTATAAAACCAACATGCGTTGGATGCATTGAATTCTACATGTATATTTTCTTTATTACTGGAAGGGTTCTATAAGACAGACAGCCAGTGGATTGAAGCCAAGACATCTAAACTTTTGTGACTGTCTGCTCATGTATTATACCAGACAGCCTCTTCAGATGGCCCAGTTTGTCTTTGGCCCTAGTGGCTTGCTTGTGCCCAGTCTGGGAGGGAGAACCAGGACAGTTGCAGCCTATTGACCCTGATGACATGTTTCTATCTCTTTCCCTAGGTATTGGTGTCCCCATTATGCTGGCATATGTTTATGGGGTTGTACCCATTTCTCTGTGCCGTGGAGGTGGCTGTGGAGTTAGCACAGCCAATGGAAAGGGGGTAAAAATTGAGTTTGATGAAGATGATGGTCCAATCACAGGTAAAGGAAGGACTTTTATTTCCATTTGAATCTATGCAACCAAAGACAAAAGTCAGTAGAGTTGAGCACATATTTACAGAGAGATTGTCACTGGAGTTCTTTGGATAATGAGCTTTGTGGGGGGTAAAGTATTTTTAGCCTTTCATTTCTTGGTTCCAGAATTATTAGGTTAATTCCTCTGGTACTTGCCTGTGTATGGCAGGTATGAGCCAGTAGGATTTCAAGTAACTGCTAGTGGGGCGGTGATAAGAAAGCTCTGCGTCTGTGCTGCACTGTCAGCTTCAGAGGACTTTATACAATTATTATCTTGTTTGCTTTTAACAACAGCTCTCTGAAGACGGAGGGCCAGGGCTATTGTTCCCTTCTCAGTAGGGACTGCTTTAAGCTTGTATTTCAGTAGCAAGGGCGTCTGCAGACCTGAGATGAGAGCAGATCTTCTGACTCCTACTTGAACACTGTCTTGCAACACAGATGTTTCTGAAGCTTCAGAGTAGAAGCTGCACATGAGCTAATCATATGTTAAAGGGGCCCGGAAACACTTCCTTATAATCCTAGCACTGGGGATGGTGCAGCAGAGGAGATCATGTGTTCAAGGCCAGCCTGGGCTAAGTATTAAATTCAGGACAGCCTAGACTATAGAATGAGACCTGGTCTCATAAAATTTTCTCTTAAAAATCCACTAAGGTAGATAAAAATAGCTGCTGTAGACTCTTATACAGAAATAATAGAGGCCTTGCAGTTAAAACGTGGTGTGACGTAAGCCATCCTGAGCAGTCATTTAATTTCCTCATCTGAAATAAGGGCTACTAATCACTAGTTATTGAGAAGATTAAATACAGATATTAGCAGTCTGATATCTGTTGTCTCACACAGTAGCTGCTTGTTAAGTGCGAATATTGTAGTCCTTTTTAACATGAAAATCCTCCACTCTGAAGAGTCTTTGCAGGAAAATGCCTCCTAGACTCTTTGTATGTTACGTGTTTTAAATGGAGATGTTTGGTTCTACCCACAGTGGCAGATGCCTGGCGAGCCCTCAAGAACCCCAGCATTGGAGAAAGCAGCATTGAGGGCCTGACTAGTGTGCTGAGTACCAGTGGAAGCCCTACAGACGGACTCAGTGTCATGCAGGGTCCATACAGCGAAACAGCCAGCTTTGCTGCCCTTTCAGGGGGCACACTGAGTGGTGGTATTCTCTCCAGCGGCAAGGGAAAATACAGCCGGTAAGTAAAGAGGTAGTCTGTAACAAGCAGTTAGAATTATTTTTAAGAGGACACACTGAGCCATGTCTCTATACCAGGGATGTCCCATTTTGATTTAATCATCAGTGTTTTGGTTTTTTTTTCAAAGTTCACAAATTCTTTGCATCAAAGTGACTTCCACTTGAAGGATAATGTTGAGTTTAGATCTTCTTACTGCTTCATTAGACTGCCTGCTCTAGGAAGCAAGCAAGAAGAGCAGAAGGCACTCTGCTAGGCTCGTCATGGGCTTTGTGCTGTGTCACATCGACTCCCTGCGACTGTACTCTTTATGACCTTCCTATTCCCGCTGGATAGAGTAGGAAAATCAGTTCTGTGAGTTTGTGCTAAGAGTACACGAAAGCTTGTCAATAGAAATAGCTGGTCTACTTGCATTTCACTTATATGACCTACCGTAATGCCATAATTATACACATATGTATATATAATATACATTTTATATATATTTATTATTAGTGAATATGTGTGTGTACACACACACACAAAAATACATAACTGGCATTAGATGAGAAGCAGTTTGTTGAGTTAAGTGTGTGTGTGTGTGTGTGTGTGTGTGTGTACATACACAAAAATACATAACTGGTATTAGATGAGAAGCAGTTTGTTGAGTTCAGTGGGGGAAAGAGCTGCCTCATGGAGCACAGCAGAGCAGGAGGTAAGGGAGATAGATCCTTGTACCTGGAGGGCTTCCAGCTAAGAAAAGGGTGAGTACTCAGTAACTGACTGGCAGCAGCCTCTGCTGATTTCAGTGTGGTGTGGAGAACACAGGGGAAGCTATAGGAAGCCCCCAGAGAGGACACCGCCTTCCCAGATCCTGAGCTGCTTGTCCTGGGAGGTTAGGGTGAGACCAGATGGCTATTTGGCTACAAAAAAGATGCAGTGGCAGATGGCAAGTGGACTAGATCTTCACCTTGTGTCCTTTGTCAACTTGGGAACCTCTTAAAATAGATTTCAGGAGCATATTTCCAGAGTTAATAACTTAAACTGTCCTGGGATGGGACCTGAGGGTGGTCTATGTTTAGAAAAAGCTCCCCAGATGATTCTAGTGTAGCCACTGACATGAACCAGCCTCTGGCAGCCACCAAGGAGGTAGCCTGGTAGGCTTTGAGAAAGGCTGTGCCCACTGAGTGATGTGTGCCAGAGCTGAAGCTGGAACACAGGCCTGAGAGTGCAGCCCCACCCCCACCCCTAATGCCCTGGTTTTCCTAGTGTGGGGCAGAGAGACAGGCAGCAATATGGAGCCGCTGCTGACCTAGCTGCATCTTCTGACTAGTGTCCCTGGTTAACAGCTCCTGCCCCCACATGTTAGAGTATTCACTGCTGTGCTCTCTTAAAGCCAGCTCCCCTTGAATGAGCCACAGACATAGTTGGAGCGTGACTTGCTGAGACTGCAGTGCAGCCGGCAGCTGCTGCATCCTGTGAAAGCCTTTCCTTTATGGGAAGTGAATGAGTCAAATGGGCCTGACTGGGAAACCCATTATGAAGAAATACTCAAGTGCAGAACAAAACAGCATTGGGCCAGAAAGGAAGCAGTTAGGGGTCCCCAGCCTTGAAACCCCATTAGGAAAGTGCTGTTGACGAGGGAGGAGGTTGGCTCCTCTATGCCCTTCATGTTTACAGCCTGGAGGTAACCTGATTACTAAGTTTGAGTTCTTCCTCTATGTCCAAGGTAGGAAGGGCAAAGTGTGAATGAGGTGTGAGCAGTGGGGAGAGGTGTGTGAACAGGAGAAGGCTGGGCACTCAGCTGGCCATGTCGGTGTCGGTGTCGGGTGCTGGAGGAGAATAAGAGGAAAAGGTAGTTCTTTGTTGTTAAAGAACTAGCATGCGTTTTTCAAGCAGAGGAAGAGAAACTTTTGAGAGAGGGCATAGCATCCACAGAGCCATGGGTTATAGAATGTAAACTTGGAGGGGTTGTGATGTTGGACTTAATGGTAAGAAAAGGAATCTGAGTGGCTTACAGGTCGGGAAGGTCACAGATGTCTGTAGGCAGGAAGGGAGCCAATAGTTAAGAGATCTTAGGATGGTTGTGTCTTTGCTGGCATTGGCACTGTCTAGAAAGTTGCTTGACTTGAATTTAGGGGCTGCTGGGTGGAGCCCAGTGTGGATTAGTTAGCCAAGGACGTATGTTACACAGGAGCGCTGGGGCGGAAAGGAGGGGACGATTCCAGTTCTGTGTAAGAGAGGAACTGTGTGGCCATGTTTTTGAGCTGTTTGGCAGCTGGAGATGATCCAACAAATTATCACAATTCTCAAGAGAATAATGGAGGAGATGTGCTAGGTCCAGGAAACAAACCGTCAGAACACCACATCTTATGTTAATGTGAATGTCCCCTCTTTACACAGGTTAGAAGTTCAAGCTGATGTCCAAAAGGAAATTTTCCCCAAAGACACAGCCAGTCTTGGTGCAATTAGTGACAGCGCAAGCACTCGTGCTATGGCCGGTTCCATAATCAGTTCCTACAACCCACAGGACAGGTATGTGACAGTGGGTCTTCAGACGCTCCCTTTCTCATCTCAGGCCCTGTGTGCCATCTAGTGGGAGATGTGGCATGCTGCTGAATCCATTGAGTGTGTCTGTGGTACTGGATTCTTGTTACATTTGACTCTTTAGAGACTCCCTCCCTCCTTCCCTCCTTCCCTCACTGTCTTTCTTCCCACCTCTTCTGCCTTCTTTTTCCTAAGATGTTGTAACAGTGTAATTATTCATATGGAACCTAAAGAGCTGGACTGATGTTAGCTAATGCCTGGGTCTAGGGCTCCTGTTGCCCTCTGCTGGATCTCATTTCCATAGTGTCTCTCACTTGGAGCATTGTGTCTGGTCCCCATACTGCAGGAAGAGTGCCTTCTGACTGTGAGGCCATCATAAAAAGCTGCCAAGTTGCTTTCACACTCCTATTTAGAGTAAGATAGGATGAGGCACTTAGTTGAATTCTGGGAGCTATTTATTTGTGTGTTTGTTTGTTTGTGGTAAATGAGCATGTATGTGTGTACACCTACACGCCAGAAGAGGGCATCAGATCTCATTACAGATGGTTGTGAGCCACCATGTGGTTGCTGAGAATTGAACTCAGGACCTCTGGAAGAGTATCCAGTACTCGTAACTGCTAAGCCATCTCTCCAGCCCTCTGGAAGCTTTTTTTAGATTTTTTTTGTTTTTTTTTTTCTTTTTTGGTGGTGGTGGTGGTGGTGGTGGTTTTTTTTTTGTTTTGTTTTGTTTTGTTTCGAGACAGGGTTTCTCTGTGTAGTCCTGGCTATCCTGGAACTCACTCTGTAGACCAGGCTGGCCTCGAACTCAGAAATCCGCCTGCCTTTGCCTCCCAAGTGCTGGGGTTAAAGGTGTGCGCCACCACCGCCCGGCTCTTTTTAGATGTTTTAAGGAGAGTTTTTGAGGAGTGCATGAATGTGCATGCAAGTGTGTGTGCGCCGTGTTTGTCTAGAAAAGGGGAAAGTGAGAAGTGAGGGCTCTGGTCTACTTGTAATATGATATAACCTATGCGTGACTCAGCACAGTGAATTTTGTTCCCACAGAGAGTGCAACAATATGGAAATCCAAGTGGACATTGAAGCCAAACCAAGTCACTATCAGTTGGTGAGTGGCAGCAGCACAGAGGACTCACTTCACGTCCATGCTCAGGTGGCAGAGAATGAAGAAGAGGGAAGTGGTGGCAGTGCTGGCGGTGGCATCGGTGTCAGTGAAGATGATCCCCCTTACAAACACCAAAGCTGTGAACAGAAAGACTGCCTGGCCAGCAAGGCTTGGGACATCAGCCTGGCCCAGCCTGAAAGCATTCGCAGTGACCTGGAGAGCTCTGACACGCAGTCGGATGATGTGCCAGACATCACCTCAGATGAGTGTGGCTCACCCCGCTCCCACACTGCAGCCTGCCCCTCGACCCCCCGAGTCCACGGTGCACCGAGCCCAAGTGCCCACAGGACCCTCGCCGCCCCAGCTGAGGGCCAGACTGTCTTGAAGCCGGAAGAGTATGAAGTGGAATGAAGGCCCTGCTCTGAGAAGCACACTTGTTGTAACTGCATCTTTTGGAATCTTTTTTTGGGGGAGGGTGGGGATTTATGTATTTTGTTTCAAAGATTCTCTGGTCAGGGTTTCCCCAGGGAAGTTCTGAGAAATTTGCAATTTCTTACCAGATAAAAAATGAAATTTACCTCTAGTATCCCTCCTCCCATCCTCTCATTTTTAGTTTTAATTTATTGGCTAAACTGATGTTGGCGATCTGTGAGGTGTGTCAAAGAATGTACATATGTATGTGTGTATATTGTATGTATGCTAACATTATTGATGACACATTTTAATAAAGAATTCTGTGTAACTGACCTCATGTCACTGTCCTTGGCTTGGGTAGACCTGCAGAGCCAAGTGTTTATTGGAAGAGCAGTTTGTCTCTCTGTGAGAGGCCTGCAGTTTTTTAACCCCAGGGAAGAGGGGTTTTACTCCTCCAAGTGCAGTGGGGTCACCTGTAGAGCAGAGACTCCTCCCACAACAGGAAGCAAAGTCAGGCTTGCTTTAGACTATAGTCAGGCCTAGTCTGCCCGACAGGGAGGAGGCTGAGATGCACTTTTTTGCCCTCGAGAGGCAATTCTGCAGTTTTCCTGTCAGCCAGATTCATACCACACTGTAGTCAGTGTTTAGGGCAGAGTCTGTGGAGAGGGCTTGTGACCTGCAGGGCTACAAGTTAGGGAGCAGACCATTCTTTCTTCTCCATCTGGGACTGAAACCTAGAACTTTGTGCATGCTATGTAGGTGCTCTACCCCGAGCTGCATCCCAGCCCCAGGAGCCCGTCCTTACTAGAGGAAGAGAGGTTTCTGCAAGATCACCAGGCGATAGTGTAGGTGTTGGCCGTGCTCTCAGGTACACACTCCCTGCCACAAAAGCCACGCTCAGGTTTGCCAGCCTAGTTTGAGAAAGGCTAAGAAATGAGGCTTCCAGTGACAGAAGAGAGGAGACATGCCACTGAAATTTCCCCTGACCTTACGCATTAGCAGAAGCGAGCTGTTAGTACTAGGAATTTGGGCACTGTCAAGAATAAGGTCCTTGGGCTGGGGGATGTAGTTCAGCAAAGAGTGCTTGGCTTATGTGTGCAAGGTACTGGGTTCAATCCCTGGTACCATAAAATAATAATAGTGATGATAATAAATAATGTCTTTAGGAATAAAAGTTCATACAAAAAATTGCAGGGAATGTGACCAAGAGACTCTGAGATTCCAGATCTGGCAGCAACAACTTCCTTTGTGACTGTCAGTCAGTTCTTTTCTCACGCCATTTTGCCCAATCCTTAAAGCAGAATCAAGCAGCTTGCTTATTGCCTTAGCACTGGGCCCAGGGGAAGAGCTGGAAGCATCTTTGTCTGAGGACCAGCTGCCTTTCTGTTTCTATTCACAGGTTTACCTGATGCCTTGTGCAGTAAAGGATGGGGCGTCCAGACAACAGCCACCGTGGAAGACCTTGCTTCTCAGGCCCCACAGCCCACCTTGTATTTCCTGGCACGTTGGAACAGGAAATGCTATTAATGGACTTGGCATCTCAGTAAGAAAGTGTCCTAGACATGTCCCTGTGAGACTAAAGGAGCCTGTTGGGAAAGGCGGACAGTTTGGAGATCCCCGAAATGCAAACAGCCCACTCAAGATTTGCAGTTCTTCTAAAGCCTCATCAAAAAAAGCACTTAACTTGGATAAAGTCAAAGGCAGTCTGTCAGAGTGTGTGGTCTAGAGTCAAACCTGTAGCCTTCATCTGGGTTGAGGTAATACTATGGAACTGGGCCGACTACTCTCCCGTGTCTGTTTTCTCTCAGCCTGATGCTGGGACCACAGGGTTAAGATGCTGTATTGAAAAATGTTTTGGTAAAACACCTGCGTTCCTAAGAAGGAGCAAAGTCAAGAAGACTGGGTATCGTCTCGAATGCAGACTAGTCTCAGAAAACTGTTGGCTTACTTGAAGTGCCCAGGCTTTAACAGCTGAGAAGGCTCACTGGCACCACCTGGAGGAAGAAATGGGTAATGCTCTACCTCATTCAGCATCCATTCCCAGAAAGGCCTACGCCATTGTAGATATAGAATGTAGCAATAAGGAGAGCACAGGGTTTCTGTCCCCATGGAGCTTACATGCCAGTGAGAGGAGACAGATGCTACCTACATGAGGAGAGGTATGTTCTTGGGAGAGAATGGCAGACATGGCTGGTTTTGAGTGGCACTATTTTAGCTTTCCAGCACTGTGACAAAGCATCTGAGTTTTCACCGGAGAACATAGAAATGGCCATGGTGGCTCCATTGCTATTGAGTCTGCAATGAGACGGAACACTATGGTGGGGATGGGGTGGGATTACATGGTGGAAGAAGCTGCTCAGCTCGTGGCAGCCAGGAACTACAAAGGGATGTGCTCACAATATCCCACTCACGGGCATGTATCTGATGACCTCATTTCCTCCAACTGGGCCTTCTTTCTTAGTTTCTACCACCTTCCAACACCACCATCCCAAGGACCAAGACTTAGACACTCCAAGCCCAAACTTAGACTTGGACAAGGGAGCAGAGGGAGACCATGACTGGAGATAGGGTACAACACAGTGTCTGTGACTGGAACACTGCAGGTAGAGTCAGGGAGCAGAGCTACTTAAAAGGCAAGATTGTGCAGTGCCTCAGAACAGCTTGGAAGAGATCAGGAGTAGCAGCACACGGGCCAGTGTAGTGGGTGTGTGCAGCCAGCTTTCACGGGGCACATCTGGTCCCCTGACGTGCATGGCGGATGCATGCATGTCCCTAACATACAGTCTTATACTGCAGAGGCCAGCAAGCTAGGAGCATCGTGTCCTCCTTGAAGCCAGGGCTCTGAATATAACTCGTCTTGCCAGTGAGATGCACAAATGCAGTGTAGACAGAAGTTACCAATGGGGAGACTTCCTTTAGCTTCTTCAGCTGACGCCCCTGCAAAATTGCTACACCTCAGACTGCTCCTCAGTGGTCCAGGCTCAGCAGTAGCCTCTGGGGTATGGAAGGGCATCCCAGCCATAGGCAGCAGTCTGCTGCATGTTCTTAGAGCCAGTTGGCTTTTCGTCTCTGGTGATGTAGCAGCCCCCATGCATGTGAGGAGAGCTATGGGAACCTAGAAGCACAGTCCCCAGCCCCTAAGGGCTTGCCAACTCTTTGTTTGCCTGCACTGAAAACCCTTTCTACTTAAAATTGGTAGAGTTTTGTTTGGGTTTTTTTCCCCTGTAACTTCTGTTGTTGTTCCAGAAATGGTAACAAGACAAACCTTTTAAGCTCAGTCGTGACTAAGTTGGAGGAAATGATGACGCATAGCTTTGGGATATGGTGAGCTCCAGTCACCTGACATGCAGGCTGTTAGAAGGAAGACCAAGGGTCTGCAGGGAAAGGCCAGCACATGAGGTTGGACAACGGAGAAAATGAAGGGCTCCAGACGCATACCATACAGGCCTAGACATTTTCCCTTGTAGCCACAGCCTGACATATCTGAAATAAAATGGGTCTGGGCTGGGTTTCCTGTGTGACAGGGCATTGCTTTATTGAGCAATGCGACCCTGAAATGAGACATAGGGATAGTTCCTCAGATCTGGGTAAATCTATCAACCCGCTGTCTCTACAAAGCTCCTGCCAACACAGAAGCAGCACTCGTGTGGAGAACCTGGAGTTGCCATCTCGGAAGAGAATGCCCATCCCCATGCCCCAGCTACACCCCCTCGTTACCTCCACATCAGAGCTGGGGTCAGGGTCTCTGCCTCTGGAAGAAGGTACAAGCACCAGACTGAGAGATTGCAAGACTGGGACACTCAGTGGTTCTCCACGGAAACCTGGCAATGTGTGGATTTGACTCTAAAGCTGTCACATCAAGACGAGAGAATAACAGTTTTGTTCTTGTTGGTCAGTGTGGACAAAGGCACTCTGGATTCAGTCTGCTCCTCACTTTGGCAGCTAAGAATGGTTCTCAGCTGAGTGGTTGGATAAAACTTAGTCTTCAGGGTGGTCTATACTCAAAGACATTGAGATGCCTAAAATTTCCCAGTCTAGTTGGAAGGATCAAAAGCACGAAGGTAGAATTGTTGATCATATCCTCTGTGTGTGACTGGTTTTTTGAGGCAGGTTATATAGCCCAGGCTCCATCTCAAACTCACCACGTACCCAAACATGACCTCAAACTTATTTTAAAATCAAAGTTTATTTTAGCAAGCAAAAAGATTTTTAGTAGGTGAGAAAACGAAAGGAAGGGTGTAGTGGAGGAGGGACTGGGTTGAGCAGCAGCACCTGACCTGAAAGCCATGATCCTCCTGCCTCTGCCTCCCAGATGCTGCTGGAATTCCAGAGCGCGCTACCCAGCTCGGATTCTGCCATGCTGGGGATGGAACCCAGGGCTCCATCATGCTAGGCTAGTGCCCTACCAAGCAAACCACCCATCCCGACCCCTCAGCTTGCATTTCTGTTGTTTAGATTTTTTCAGGCATCATTCCTTTTACCGTGGCACTGGAAAGGTCAGAAGTAAAGGGAACACCCATTGGGTTTTATTTGGCAATATTGGACTAACCCAGGTTCTCACACATGGGAAGTGAGCACTTACCGACTGAACTACCTTCCAAGGCTGGGCCTAAAGACTTTAAGGACTGTGACCACTGAAACAAAATCCCTGACATTTTGGCAGACATGGTGGGATCTTGAAGTCACAGGCCGAGGGTTAATCTCCAGGCAATGAAACCTGAAAATCATTGTGTGTGTGTGTGTGTGTGTGTGTGTGTGTGTGTTTATCCCAAGATCTAGTGATTGGAAGCCTGTCTGGATCCACCAAAATAGAGCTGTGGATGCTTTTTCCACTGAAAAAGCACCGGAACACCATCAGAACTACATTAAAAATCCAAATTTCCACAAAGATCTCAAGCTAATGCCCCATGCTCCTGTATTTAGGGAGGTAGAAATGCTAGGTCTTCAGGGATTACTTTGAAACTAGCCTCAAGCTAGCACAACCACAGGGATTTAAAAGGATTCTGTGGTCCACTCATTAGAAGAAAGGTTCCGGGGTATTATGGATTGAACTGTCTCCTAACCCCGACTACCTCAAAATGTGGCTGTATTTGGAAGTAGGGTTCTCCCAAATATAATTAAGATGTCATTCTGAAGCAGAATAGCCTCCTAAAACAGTATGGATGAGGTTTGTCTGAAAAAAAAAAAAAAAAAAGGATTGGGGGCTGGAGATGTGGCTCACAGAACACGTGCTTAATGTACAAGGCCTGGTGGGCTTGATCTCCAGATCACACACAAAAAAATGGGGAACAGATATGTGCACAGAGTGGACACAGAAGAGAGACTGAAGTGACCTGGGGGCTGGGGGAAGCCAAAGACCGCGTTACCCTGGGTTGCTAAAGGCAAGGACCAGATTCCCGCTTTCTAGACACAGAAGTTTCCAGCACAGAGCTAAGGTTGCCAGCACCCAGACCCAAAGCAGCCAACTCCTGTTATAAAGCCACATGGCTTTGTCACTTTGTCAAGGGCTCAGTTAAGAAAAGGAACCAGGGCCTGGTTCACATTGCTATTCTGTGGTCCTCTCCCAGTTCCTGTAGACTCAGAAGCTACGAGAATCTTCCCACTGGAAGATCAGAGTGGATGCTATTATGGTTAAAATGGCAAAGCAAAGTCCAGAATTGCCTTTCCCCAGAAAATCACAAGCCAAAAGCATCTGGGAAGGGACAGGTTCTCATGTAACTGCCACTGGCTTCAAACTTCCTGTGTACCTGAGGATGAATTTGAACTGATCCTCCTGTCTCCTCAGTGCTGGGATTACAGATGTGTGACAGTCACCATGTTTTATGCACTGCTGGTGATCGAACCCAGAATTTCATGCCTACTAAACCAGTGGTTCTCACCCTCCCCGATGCTGGGATCCTTTAATACAGTTCGTGCTATGATGATCCCCAACCATAAAAGTGGTTTTATCGCTTCTTCATAACTAATTTTTTTACTGTCATGAGTCATAATGTAAATATTTGCTATGCAGGATATCTGATTGTGACTCCTGTGAAAGGGTCATTTGACCCCCAAAGGGTCATGACCCCCACAGGTTGAGAATCCCTGTGCTAGACAAACACTACCAACTGACCTACATTCCTGGCCATCAAAGTAACTCTCATGAGGAAATGAACTACTAGTTCAAGACTCATCCATTTCTTGGCTACACAAAGCCGTTATTGTGTATGTAATCTCTCTATGAAGAAACCCTGGAGCCCATAGCCACACCACGGGATGTGACCACTGACCTGCTTCCTCCAGCCCGAGGAGCAGAAAACAAGTATGTCCCTCTGTCCTGCTTCTAGGTTGCCTGGCCTCTTCAGCTCTGCTCAAGTCTAATCTGCACCTACATGTCTGAAAATATCACTCTTCAGGTCTCTGGCCTTGTAGGAAGAGGCGGGCATCTAAATCAAGGGACAAAACAGGTTCCAGAGGATAGGGACAGGATCTGGAAATCGAGGGAATTTCTAACCCTGGGTTTTAATGCCTGGCACTTGGCAGTACTTGCTCTAAAATGAAGCAAGAGTTCCCTGTTCATCCCTTACCACTGAGTGTTCAGTGAGTGCTATTTAATTTGGTTATGCTGCGGTGACCTGTATTGGGGCGGGGTGCTGGGGTTGACCCCCGGGCCTGTGCACATTGAGCAAGCACTGTACCCAAGTTACATCCCGGCCCTGCACACTGCTAGTTTGATTTTGTTTGGTTGGTTTAGTTTGGTTTGGTTGGATTTGTTTGTTTGTCTGGTTTTTGTTTTTTCAAGACATGGTAAAAGAAGAAAAGGGAGGAACAGGAAGAGGAGGAAGGCGGGAGGAAGAAAGAGAAAGAAGAGAAGAAAGGAGAAAGAAGAAGAGGAAGCAGCAGCTCAGTGGGGGACCATGGGAAGTGGAGCTTGGGCGATGGCTCAGAGAGCAAAGTGCCTGCCACTCAAGCCAAGAACCCGAGTTTAGATCTTCAGCATCCACATAAGAGTCCTGCAGGGTGGCACACCTGTAACCTCACTGCCTGGGAGCCGGTGGCCCCAGGAATCCAGTGTCCAGCTGTCTACCTGGATCAATGAGCCGCCATGTCTTGAAAGCTGTCTCAGACACTAGGGAGAGGGCCAGTGAGGCGGCTCAGTGTGCTCACGTGTTTACCCCGAGCCTGATGACCTGAGTTTGATCTCTGGGACTCAGTGGTGGAAGAGGAGAGTCGGCTCCCAAACGTTGTCCTGGAGTCTCCACACATGTGCACCTGTGCATGGCCTCACACACTAATGAAAGAAGAAATTTTAATAAAAAAATGAGATGGAGCAGGACCAAAGAAGACACGTGACATTGGCCTCTGACTTCCACATACATGCACACGACTGCACACACAACCACACACACACACACACACACGTACACACACGTACACACATGAATACATGTCTACATGCACATCTACACACAAGCACATACAACCACACGTGCTCATGTTTATAGATGCAGACACCTGAGCACGAACACACAGTACAGTGCCTGGGAGCTGCTCAGTGTAGGTTGGAATTCCAGTCCCAGCCATTTAAGTGGCTTATGACCTTGGGCAAATGTTGACTAAGCCTTCTGTCTCAAGTTTTAAATGAATGTCTGCAACAGTGCCTGGCCAGCATCCTGGCCTTTCACTCTCATGATAAGCATCATCGTCATGCTTATGCACAAATTCACTAAATTTATTTGTTATATAGCTGTTGCAGGAGACATTTAAAATGGCGGCCTTCAATCTGGCTTTTCTTACTCAGCCGCCATGTTCCCGACTAGCCTAGGCCCAAGGCCACGAGGGGCAGCTGCACCTCCGCTGCTCAGCTCAGACCATCTGCTCAGGCGGTCAGAGCCACGGGTCCTGCCACCCACGAGATGCCAGCGTCGGAGATGGCTCTGCCAATCCTTCCACGCTGTCTCTACAAGGCTGGACAGTGCCCAGACCATCCCGCCATCCACGCGGGCCCGGTAAGAAAATGAGACTCTAATGCTTAAATATTAAGCAAAGCCTTTATATGTTTGGTAATGCTCAATAACAATACGCCCATACAATTAGAGGTGTTTCCCAATTAGCTAACCTAAATACAAGTTGTTACCCAGGACTGCTCTCCATACCTGCACGGCTCTTCATCCTCCTCCATCTCTGCCCTCTCTGGCTCCTCCCCTCCCTTTTCCTCTTCCTCTCCTTACTCCTCCCACCTTAGCTCCTCCTACAAATGGCCTCCCACATACTACCAAGTGGAGCCTAAACTAAGACCCGTGGGATCGTGGGATCGTGCCAGAACGGCAGCCCCTCCCACTCACTGACAACACACTGGGAGACACTGTGGGAACCTCAGGTTCTCTCCAGGGTCAGAAGTGGATTCTGACACAATGACCAATACAGGTGCTCACTCTCTCATCCTTTTTAGATTAAAAAAAAAATAATAATAATAAGGCATTATTTTGTTGTATTATTTTACTTGCGTGTATGCCTATATGCATCATGGACGTGCCTAATGCCCTCAGAGGCCAGAGGTGGGCATCAGATCCCCTGGAACTGGAGTGACAGATGACTGTGAGCTGACATGCAGGTGGGGAGACCTGAACTCAGGTCCTCTGGAAGAGCAGCCAGTTCTCATTCATTTTTGTTAAGACAGGGCTTTGTGGAAACTCACTATGTAGACCAGGCTGGCTTTGAACTCTAGAGATCCACCTGTCTCTGCCTCCTCAGTGCTGGGATTAAAGGTGCGTGCCTTCCGACCTGGTATGCTGTCTGTGCTTTTAACCATCTCTCCAGCGCTGGGTGATGTTTCTTTGATCATCAGAATGTACGAGCCCAGGAGCCATTGGATATGAGTGTGGTGATGACAGAACACGCTGGGCCCTGTAATCCACTCACAATGTGTCTGCTCCTTTTCCTAGGTTGATGTTTGTTTTAAGCTAACATTTGTACCTGGGCAAACACTTGAATGTGTTGAATTGGGAATTTTAGGGCCAATATAGTTTCCTCTTCCACTGAACCTGCAGCTGAGACAGCATGATTGGTCCTGACCACCCAGGAAAATAGTGCCACTGCAGCAGCTGCTCACTGTGGCAGGAGGGCGTCGGTCTGGGGTGCACAGGAGTGACCAGCACCTCTGGCATAAGTGTTCTAAGGAGCTGTGGAGATGGCTCAGTGGATGAAATACTTGTCATGCAAGCAAGGGGACCAAAGTTCAAATCCTCAGCACTCATGTAAAAGCCAAACATGGTAGCACAGGTCTGTAACCCCCAACACTGGGGCGAGGGGGCGGGGAGGAGACTGGAAGATCTCTGGAGAGCCCTTGTCAGCCAGTCTAGACAAAGCAGTGAAGACTTCCTGTTTCAAAAAGTAAGACAGAGAGGGAGGTGGTATAGGAAGGCACTTGACCTCTGGGACAGTGACCTCTGGTCTCTGCATAACATGTGAATGTACACACACACACACACACACACACACACACGTTCTGAAAGCTAAGCCATGGAAGGCTCATGGAATGAAGAGTGGGATACAGGTCACCCTGTCTGATAGCTTCACCCAGCTGAGCTGCTGGCCGTGGAAAAGAACGAGGCAGGGAGAAAGGAGGGCATGGGTGTGAACAGCTGACTTCTTCAAAGCTGAGAAATGACTCTGGGGGCCTCCTGTTTCCTTCTGTGTTCTAGTGGGCAGGTATTAATCTGTTTCTCTCCACCTGCTCGTCTTTCCCCTGGCATTGTAAACTGTACTAACTGGGCAATTCAGTCTTTTAGGTTAGAGATTGCCAAGACAGAGTTATGCCCAGGGTTGGAATGAATATCACCTGAGAGACATGACTGATGAAATCCAGGTCTTGAGCCAGCCAATGTTGGACAGGTAACAGATGTGGTCAGTTGGCTTTTAGCATCCACACACCCACTCCCTCAGTGCAGGGTTAGACACTGTTTCCCTGGCTCCTGTGCAGCCAGGATCTGCATACAAAATCAGGTCTACCAACTGCATCCATCCATCTATCCATCCGTGTGTGTGTGTGTGTGTGTGTGTGTGTGTGTGTGTGTGTGTAAGAGAAAGTGAGACAGTCCATATGCCATATGTATGCTTGGCTCTTAGTTCCCCTTGCAGTAGCCATGGGCCACTCCAGCTGCATTTCCATGTCAGCTCAGTTCACCAGCGGTGATGGCGGAGCTCAGGGTTCAAGTGTGCAACCGCCTGCTTCCTGGCTGTGGTGACACTGGTTGCAGTCAGAATTCTGTGTGCCTGTGTGTGCACACATGTGTGTGCCTGTTTGTGCATGGATGTGTGTGCCCATTTTCTTGTTACTGCTGTGGACAGGGACTGACTCTAGAGCCCTCTGCACACTAGGCGCATGGTCTACCGCTGTACTGCACCCCAGTTCTATCGTCTTGCCACTCAACTCCCTCACTTCACAAACTAGTTGGGTTTAGATTTTTCCAGTTCAGTGGATGGACTAGGATGAAGCTTATGGTCTCTTGCCGACCACCAGCTTCAGTTCCTTCGGCTGCTTGGACTCGGCACTGTAGCTAAGGTTAAGTCCAGCATCTGCTCACCCCAAGTTCACCACAGGCTCGCTTCGGGGCTCCATAGAGAAAGCACAGTCTCCCCTTACACATTTTGTAGAATCCCCTCTAGGCTATGCTTACAAGGTGTATACGAAACAGATGTGGATTGCAGGGCTCTGAGAGGTCCCACGGCCAGACCTTAAAGGAGCAGGCTCCAGGCTCAGCTCTGAAATTCCACACAGCATCCCACTCTGACCTGGCTGAGTGAATTAAGAGAGGGCTTCGTGGGTGGAGAGCGTGAAAATCCGTGAAGGTGCTGACACTATGTGCTTGAGTCCTGAGGCCTGAGTTGTAGAAGCACAGAAACTAACAAGTCACAGAAAGACCAATAGCTCTGGAAAACTGGCCGTCCTCGCAGGGCAGTCCTGCGTCTGCGCAGGAGATGCGGCTCAGCTTCGCTTTGAGGTCTGCGCATGTGCGGCAGGTGGAGCCGCCCCTAGACTTAGGCTCCGCCCTCTGCTGTGCCTCACCTCAGGTACCTGTCTTTGAGGAAGCAAGTTCTTTGCTAATGGGATGCTGACAGCTCGTCTATTCTGGGCTTAATCTGCTTGCTGCTGTTATAACACAGGACCTGAGCCTGAAAAAAAAAAACTACAAAAATTAGAGAAAAAAAGAGATTTGTTGCCGGGCGGTGGTGGTGCACGCCTTTAATCCCAGCACTTGGGAGGCAGAGGCAGGCGGATTTCTGAGTTCGAGGCCAGCCTGGTCTACAGAGTTCCAGGACAGCCAGGGCTACACAGAGAAACCCTGTCTCGAAAAACCAAAACCAAAAAAAAAAAAAAAAAAAAAAAAAAAAAAAAAAAAAAAAAGGAGAGAGATTTGTTTATTATACTTCTGAAGGGTAGAAATTCCATGGCCTCTCCTCCTCCCTCTCCCTCTCTCCCCGTCCTTCTCTCCCCTTTGCTCCCCCTGTTCACTTCCTCTCTTCTCCCTCTCCTCCTCTTTCCTCTCTCTTTCTCTGTCTCTCTCCCCTTCCTCTCCTCTTCTCTGTATCTTTTGATATGTAGCCCAGGCTAGCCCTGACCTCAGCCAAAGAAAACTGAACTCCTGATCCTTTTGCCCCTGTCTCCCAAGTTCTGGGGTTGCAGGTGTGCTGCGCCACACCCAGTTTATGTGGAGATCCAATCCAGACCTTTATGCTCTGCAAATACTTTACCAAGTGAGCCATGTCCCCAGACCAAGCTTCTTTACTGTGTTGTCTCATGGTAGAAGGGGCAAAAAACATGATCATGACTTCGTGTGTGTGTGTGTGTGTGTGTGTGTGTGTGTGTGTGCATACGTGTGCATTTGTGTGGAAAATAGTAGGGAGGAGAGGAAAAGAGAGAATCAGAGATTCTTTACATTATGTGTGTGTGTGTGTGTGTGTGTGTGTGTGTGTGTGTGTGTTAGAGGTTGTTTTGTGCCGGGCGGTGGTGGCGCACACCTTTAATCCCAGCACTTGGGAGGCAGAGGCAGGTGGATTTCTGAGTTCGAGGCCAGCCTGGTCTACAGAGTGAGTTCCAGGACAGCCAGGGCTATACAGAGAAACCCTGTCTCGAAAAAAAAAAAAAAAAAAAAAAAAAAAAAAAAAAAAAAAAAAAAAAAAAAAAAAGAGGTTGTTTTGTATTTTTGGTTTTTCAAGACAGGGGTTTCTCTGTGTAGTCTTGACTGTCCTGGAACTCACTCTGTAGGCCAGGCTGGCCTCAAATACAACATGTGTTGTGGGGAGACACATTCAAACCACACACAGGCCCTGTATCAGGGCACAGAAATTGCTAACCACAAACTGGCCCAGACAATGTCCACTAGGAGATCACTCACAAAACAATGACACCTGAAACCCTTCCCTCAGCACGGTGAGAGAGCAAACAGCATTCCTGTCTCTCTGTCCTTAATGGGAGGCAGGGGAGAGAGCAGCCAGCGATGGTGAGGAACCAGAACAAGAGCATCCTGGGAACCAAGCTGGCAAGGGCTCCAGCAGGGCAACTGGCACAGTAGACGGGTCTTATAAGCTGAGGATGGATTTGAGAGTCAGTGGGAAGTTTCCAGAAAGCAATTTCAGGAGAGGACAGCACAGAAATTGACTTCCTTCTGCTGAGGAGTGAGTGGGAGTTGAGGAGGAGGCAGCCACTCTCTGCTCTGTGCTTGTCTTTTAATGGAAAAGACTTAAACAGTACAGAGAGAGAGAGAGAGAGAGAGAGAGAACATAAGAGAGGGGAGAGTTGTGTGGGTCTCTGATCCTAAGAAGACAGAGAGATGGTCTTAAACAGAGAGGTTGGCTGTGGTCTCTTTCCTGTTCAGAGGAGCGGAGAACAGCTAGGAACCTAGTTGATTAAGAAAATGGAAAATCCCTAGTAGAGAATAGGGATAACAGACCACAGCCTTGCAAGTTCCGCTGTCTGAGGCACGTGTAATATCACTCCGGGATTACACTCTGGGAGTTACAAAAGGCTAAAGAACACAACCGTGGGTTGTGGGATGATCAGCAGGCAAAGGCGCGTGTCACCAAATCCCAGGACCCGCACGATGGAAGGAGGAAGCCAACTCCTGCAGACTGTCCTCTGGTCTCTCCACACGAGCTGTGGCACGTGTGTATATGCACACACACACACACACACACACACACACACACACTGTAAACAGGAAAGGGCTACAATGAACAAAGCTGGAGGAATTTGCAGAAATCCCGAACTATTTTGGAATTCCAAGAAAATACAGACTGTTTTCTCCTGTAGTTTCTAAGCAGAAAAGACAGAGCATGGATTTCCTGGATGAGTCAAGACAATGACTGACCGAGGTTAAATGGAGCAGGGTGCTGAGGGTGTGATCAGTGGTATGGGGTTTCCCTTGTATGCACAAGGCTCCAGGTTTGATTCCTGGCACTGCAAAGAGGTTTTTTTTAAAAAAAAAAAAAAAAACTTTAGGGAAGATAGGATTGAGAAACAGGGAGACAGCAAAAGGCAGAGGCATCATTTAAACAAAAATCACACTTGTTTATGTATGTATTTATTTATCCGTGTCTGTGTATGTGTGTATGTATCTTGGTATGCGTGCAGAGGTCAGAGGATAAGTTGAAGGGAGTCAGTTGTCCCTTCCACCATGTGGGTCCCAGGGGTCACACTCAGGTCGTTAGGCTTGGTGGCAAGCACACTGACCCACTGTGTCACCTCACCAGCCATTTCTCTGTGTGTGTGTGTGTGTGTGTGTGTGTGTGTATACCAGCATGCTTGCTGTGGTGCACATGTGTGTGAGCATCAGCGTGCTTGCCGTTGTACACATGTGGAAGTCACTTGTGCTTTCTTATGATTGCAGTTATATCATCATGGGTGGCAAAGGTATTTACACTTACATGCGGAATCATCTCACTGGCCCAGCAGTCACTGAACTACACCCCCGCCCCTACCCCCTCACCCCGCTATCCTGGACTACATCAAAGGACATGAGCTGTGGAGGGGATTTTTTTTTTTAATGGTGTTTGTTTTGTTTTGTCTGTTTGTTGTAATGCTGGGACAGAGTCCACAGCTTTACCTATTTCAATATAGAGAAAAATCAATTGGAGATTCATATCCTTGGGGCATGTTATCGTGAGCATTTCTGGTTCCTCATCCCTCCCCCATCGGTACCGCTATCCTGCCACTGCATCGCTATCTTGAGGACTTTATAGGATATTGGAGAGTCTGAGCTCTCCAGCATTGTTGTGACTTCTCTGCACCTTTTGCATTTCTTCATAAATTGTAGAATCTCCTTGTCAGTGTCTGTGGCTGGGATTTGGACAAGGATCGTACTGAACATGTCAGTCAGTTCAAGAAGAATGGCCGTCCTAACAAGTGTTTTGGTCCTCATCCCTTGCATGCCTTTCCATTCATTAAGTCTTCCTTAATTTTGTTTGTTTGTTTGTTTTTGTCTTTGTTTTTCAAGGCCCTCTCTCTCTGTGCTGTTCTGGCTGTCCTGGAACTCACTCTGTATACCAGGCTGGACTCAAACTCAGAGATCTACCTGCCTCTGCCTCCTGAGTGCTGGGATTAAAGGTGTGTGCTACCATTGTCTGGCTAGTTTTTTTTAAAAAGCTTTATATTTATTGTTTTAGTTTATATTTGTTGTTTTATATGCATGTGAGTGGGTGTGTGCATTTAAGTGCCGTGGCCTGAAGAGGCCAGAAGAGGGCGTCAGATCCTCTGGAACTGGAGTTATAAGCTGTTGAGTTACCTGACATTGGGTGTGAAAGAGAGGACCTCAGGTCCTCTGTAAGACTCCTAACCTCTGGACTATCCAGCTCACTTAGTTTCTTTCTTTTTATTTATTTAATATATTTATTTTGTTTTGTTATTTTATATGTATAAATGTTTTGCCTACATACATGTCTGTGCACAACCTATATGCCTGGTACCCAGTGAGGCCAAAAGAGGGCATCAAATCCCTTGGAACTGGAGTTACAGGTGATTGTGAGCTACAGCGTAGTTGCTGGGAATCAAACCTGGGTCCTCTGAAAGAGCAGCCAGTGTTCTTAACCGCTGAGCCATCTTTCCAGGTCACACAGCCTAATTTCTTTTGTGTTACTGGTTTTGAGCAGAAGAATGGATTTATTTTTATTTACTTATTTATGATTTGAGACAGAATTTTGCTGTTTAGTCCACACTGGCCTGGAACTTTGGGTCTTTGGCTTCCTCTTTCCTTGGTTTTCTGCATGTTGGGATTATAGGCGTGTAGCACAATGCCTGACTGATTTATACTTTAAGGGAGACTGCTCAGAAGATTGGGAAGCTAACTGGAGAACAAGGGATGCTGTGCAAACAACGGCATGCACAGCAGAGACAGAGGAAACACAGTGTAACCCAGCAGGAGCTAGAGATGGTGAGTGCTCATGACAGAGTAGCAGTCTCCCAGGATTTTGCCTAGGGACATATGATGCTACCACATGAGACACAGGGACAACGTTGGGGAGATAAAGTGATCAGATGAGCTTCTGGGACTTGGGGACACACACATGGTATGGTGAGACCAGTAGATCTGCATCTGAAGGTCTGGGATCAGGGGCTTAAGAGGAAATAAATACACCATAGACGAGGACCAGTGAAGGGAGTAGGAGTGTGAAGGACAGGAAGTCCACACAGGCTGGAGAGCCCGCTAAGGAACCAAGAGGATGCCCAGGAGAGATGTGTGGGGCCGAAGTACATGTGTGGAGTCCGTGATCAACAGTCATGAGCAGGGACACAAAGGGATTGGCTTGGATTCAGCAGTAGGGGACACTGGTGAGCTGGTGGGGGCTCTGCTACCAGAAGCTGAAGCCTAGACTGAGAAGGAAGCAGAGCAGAGCTGGCGGAGCACAGAAGGAGTCAGGATTTCAATATATATGCAGATCACAAGTCCCAAGTGTTCATACAAACCCCTCCACATGTCCCACCTCACTGGGACAACTGAGCTGGCCTTCAGATCACACACACACACACACACACACACACACACACACACACACACACACACCATGAGATGCAGAACATTGGCACACCACCACGAGCCCTCTCTTGTCATTGAGCAGGACTTCAGGGGGACATTCCAGACCTGGCCCCGGAATGTGTGGCGGAGTCAGAGGAAGGCCACCAAGACATCAAGGAAGGGTGAAGAAGGGTTATTCACAGGAGAGCGGGGATCAGGACAGATTGGTTTCTGGGATGGATAGAGCAGTGTCAAGAGATGATGAAGACAGAACCAGGTGGTCTGAGTCATAGAAGGAAAAGAACACATACACATAAAACATGGGAGAGTCATGTGTCCCTTGGGAAGCCCAGAGGATTATGTGTAATTCTGTTTCTTTTGTAATGCTTTCCTGCTTTCTGTTAACTTCCTTCTCCTACCCCTCCTCTCTCTGAAATGTAAAAGATAGGAAACAATCTAAGAAGCAGACATGATGGTGACACTTATAACTCTAGCACAGGGATGCTGAGGCAGGAGGATCAGGAGTTTGAGTCTAGCTTGACCTACATAATGAGAATCTGTCCAAAGAAGAAAGCAGGTGCTAGAGAGATGGCTCACAGGCTCAGAAGACGTTCACTGTGGAGAGGAGAAGAGTTTGGCTCATAGTCACCTGTAACTCCTCCACCTCTAGGGGATCCATCACATCTGGCCTCCTCAGGGACCACACTCTCATTCGTACACTCTCCACACACACATAATAAAATATTAAAATTTAAAATAAAAACAAATGATGTAACAAGTGCCAAGTTCATGTTATTTACAATCTATAATGGTGAACATTCTATTTTTTTAGAACAAACAAAAAATAATAAATAAAAAGAAGGTTATGGGGCTGGAGAGATGGCTCAGTGGTCAAGAGCACTGACTGCTCTTCCAGAGGTCCTGAGTTCAATTCCCAGCAACCACATGGTGGCTCACAACCATCTGTAATGGACATTCGATTCTGTCTTCTGGTGTGCCTGAAGACAGTGACAGTATACCCACATACATGGAATAAATAAATAAATCTTTGAGAGAGAGAGAGAGAGAGAGAGAGAGAGAGAGAGAGAGAGAGAGAGATGTTGACAGTTCATTGGGTAAAGACACTTGCTACCAAGCCTGGTAACCCAAGCTCTGTCCGAAAACCCACATGGTTAAAGGAGAGAATTGAGTCCTGCAAGTTGTCCTCAGGCCTGCATACACACACACACACACACACACACACACACACACACACACACACACACACGGGGGGGGGGGGGGGAGAGAAAGAGAGAGAGAGAATAAATGTAATTAAAGTCCGGCAGTGGTGGTACATGCCTTTAATCCCAGCACTCAGGCAGATACAGAGGCAGGAGGATCTCTGAGTTCAGGGACAGCCAGGGCTACTCAAGGAAACCCCACCTCAAAACAAAACAAAAAAATGTAATTAATAAACTAAATTAAATGCTTAGAGCTATACCCAAAATTCTTTAGAACCAGGTTTTTGTCTCTCAGACAAGTATGGCTGTGCCCTTCCCAGCCTTGAACAGGAACTTAGAAGAATAGACTGCCCGCTGAGCTTGCCTGCAGCATAATCCAGCTGAAACAAAGGATGGGCTCGGTGGGCTTTCCCTATATAAACGCGGTGCTGAATATTAAACTTTGAGCCTTGATCAGAACCTTGTCTTGGCTTCATGCATCTCTCCCACCCCTGTTTCTTTTTCATTTCCAGCCCCCTTTTCAGTTAAACCCAGTTCATCCATGGCCGATGGACAGCTACATATGGCCACTAGGTTTTAGTTTATTTTCTTCTTTTCAACATTTGTTTGTTTGTTGTTTTTTGAGACAGGGTTTCTCTGTCTCTGTGAAGCCCTGGCTGTACTGGAACTCTCTATAGACCAGGCTAGCCTCAAACTCAGAGATCAGTCTACCTCTGCCTGTTGAGAACTGGGTTTAAAGGCATGAGCCACCATGCCTGGAATATTTATTTATTTGTGTGTGTTTAAAGGACAACTTGCAGAATTCTCTTTTCCATGTGTATCCTGAGGGGGGCGTCACACTCAACTTCAAGATCAGTGGCTAAGTCTTTGCTCAGCTGGGCATGGTGGCTGAGTACTCTGTAGGAGGCAGAGGCAGGCAGATCTCTGTAAGTAAGAGGCCAGCCTGGTCTACAGAGTGAGTCTGTCTCAAAAACAAAAGCAAAACAAGGGCTGGAGAGATGGCTCAGGGGTTAAAAGGGCTGACTGCTCTTCCAGAGGTCCTGAGTTCAAATCCCAGCAACCACATGGTGGCTCCCAACCACCTATAATGAGATCTGATGCCCCCTTTTGGTGTGTCTGAAGACAGCTACAGTGTACTTATATATAATAAATAAATAATTGTTTAAAAAAAAAAAGAAAAACAAATAAAAAACTGCCCTGTTTTACCAGTCCCAATTTTTTAATGTTTTATTACATTTATTTATTTATTTATTTATTTATGTTTGTGTGTGTGTGTAATGTGTGTGTGTGTGTGTGTGTGTGTGTGTGCATGTGCACAGGTATATGCATGTCACTTCACACATGCAGAATTCCGTGGACTCCTGTGACAACTGTGGGAGCTGGTTCTCTCCTTTCACCACGTGAGTCTCAGGATCAAGCTCTGGTCATCAGGGTTGGTGGCAGGTGTCTTTACCCAGAGCCATCTCTACAACGCTTCTCTTTAGTTTAACATCCATGCATATACACATATAAAATAGAATGTGGTGTGGTGTGTTATCTACACAGAGGAAGTATGGAATTGGGGTTCAGGATGGTGAATAATGATTGTCAACTTGACACAGCTAGAATCGCCAGAGACAACCCTCTGGATGTGCCTGTATGTGATTCTCTAGGTGGGGTTAACAAGGTTACAAGAGCCAGCCTAAGTGTAGGTGGTCCCACTTCATGGGCTGGGGTCCTAAGCTGCAAAGGAGATGGCTAGCTAAATAAGAGTATTCATCTCTCTGCTTCTTGACCGCGGAGGCCACGTGACTAGCCTGCCCAGGCTCCTGTTGCCATAGCTTCTTCGCCCTCCAGGCAGTACCCTCTGTGAGCCTTTCTCCTTTAAGTTGTCACGAATTTTGTCTCTGCAACGAGAGAAGACACTTATTAAGGTGAGGACGGGCTGCACATGGACCTATGTCCCCAGCGGAATGACCACCAGGAAGTCACGCCCTTGAAACACTGACTCCTACTGCAAATCCTCAGGGCCACACCTGGTACAATGTTCCAGGAAGGGAACATTGCTCCTCGTGTTTATCTGGCCTGGTTTCAACCTTTTACACCTCTCAAGTTATCAGTGCCTCAATAAGGATGGGAGCCTGGAGGACACATTACTATCCTATTTAACGAGGAAACTGAGGCCCAGGGAACAACAGTGGTCCGCCAGCAGGCCACTGTAAGCCAATGCAAGGCAGGGAACTAGAACTCTGGTCTGGAGGGGTATTTTTGTTTTGATTTGGTCGTTTTTGTCCTTTTCCTGAATATAAGGCAGTGTGTGGAGAGGTAGGCAGGTGCAAGGGTCACACAGTGCTGGGACAGTGGACTTTAGTCACCAGGAAAAGAACCGGTGATAACCTCGGGTCACTAAACTTGGATGATAGCTGGAAAATTACAGTCTAATGGAGCATGTGGGGCCATGGTCTTTCCAACTCACAGGCCACCGGGCTTGGGCACAATTGTGGAGGCCACAGCTGTCTCCATCCTTCAGTATACTCCCAGAAGTCAGGAACTGCCACACTGGCAGGCGTGGAGTTAAGCCCTCCCCACCCCCCCATTCCCCACCCCGCTCTCACTGTGCTGTGTGTGAGAGTCCTTTCTTTACTCTTCTGGCCCTCATTTTTCTTATCTGTAAAATGGAGTGATTATGTTTAACTTTGTTGTTCTGGGGACACAAAGAAACCATCTGTGCATCTGGTAGCAAAGACATTTAATTTTATTTATTTATTTATTTATTTATTTATTTATTTATTTATTATCTTCACGTGTATATACATGTACAGTTCATGTGCCCCACATGCATGCAATGTTCTCCAAGGCCAGAAAAGAGGATCAGATTCCCCAGAGCTGGAGTTAAAGATGGTTGTGAACTGCCGTCTAGGTGACAGAAATGAAACCCAGCTCCTCTGCAAGAGCAGCAAGCGCTCTTAACCACAGAGCTATCTCCCCAGCCCTAACAAAAACACTTAAAAGGCCTGGTCCCTAATCCAATTCCAGAAGTTCCAGCTGTCCTTGGTGCCCTGCACTGAGACACACCATGTACTCCCACACCTGATATTTGTCCACAGCACAGCAGTGACCACAGGCACTCCCCAGGGCAGCCCTGGGAGGCGGGCTCTGTCATCTGAGAGCTATTGGTAGGGTAAGGGGTGGGTGGTAGGATGTGTGCAGGAGCCCTTCCTTTTTTCAGCAAAAGTAAGACACGAAGAAATGTTCAGTCTAAGGTTGCAACAATGTTTTGTGTAAGATTGCAACAATGTATATACGGATAAGGCAAAGCGCAGAAGGTCTCGTTGCCCTTCTTCAGGCCACCATTACTACTCTGGTGCCCTGCTTCTATTAGGAGCAGCTCCCACATCCACAAACATCATCACAGTCACATCTCTTGCAGAATAAAGACCCAAAAATAGAGTTTCTGGGCTACAATTATGAGCCATTTGCAATAGGGTTAAAAGCTGGCCAAGTGACCGCTAAAGGATACCAATGGAGATAACATTTAATGCCTGCTAGGGAAGGTGCCAGCTAATGGCTTAATGACCTGTCTTCATCTTCCCTTCCATCCATCCTGTCTCCTTATCCATCAACCATTGCACATTGTCCCCTTCAGAAGTCAGCTGATAAGAAAGCCCACCTACCCATCTGTTGGGAGTGACCAGAGCAGCCTGCCTGACCTGTGGCTGGCTGTGCCTGGGGGTTTGGCTCCCTCCCCTGCTGCTAATGTGTTTCCCAAACTCTAGAATCTGGATGTGTTGATCCAGGTGACACAAAGCACACAGGAGGAGTCACTACAGGTAACATTATAGGCACACAGTCACTAGACACCTGGGGCCCAGGCTCTGAGAACCTGTAGACATCAGGCCAGCCTCATCCATGGAGGCTGTATTGATGGGTTACAGAATGGATCTGGTACAGAATGGACCAGTTACACCTGCTGCGAAGACCTCAGAGGTCCAGGGAGGTGCCATGCTATGGCCAAGGCAGAATGCTTGGCAGAGACACGGGTGGAAGCTTTCCACCTGTTTATTCACCACTTCTGGCTAAATGGTCCTATGTGAGTGTCCAGATATCTGAAGCTGAAGGAGAAGGACAGGACCTCTGTCTGCAGCAGGGACACTGTAATGAAGCAAGAGTCCATCTAACACTTGATATAAACCTAAAGCCAACTTGGCAGCCCCTACAAAAGACATTCTAGGATCTCTGTGAGTTCAAGACTAGCCTGGTCTACATAGTGAGCTCCAGGACAGTTAGGACTACATAGTGAGACCCTGTCGTGTGTGTGTGTGTGTGTGTGTGTGTGTGTGTGTGTGTGTGTGTGTGTGTGTGATGTTTATGTCAGTGCCAAGGATGTTCCAGTGGAGATCAGAAGACAACTTTCAGGAGTCAGTTCTCTCCTTCCCATGTAGGTCCCAGGGATGGAACTGGGGTTATCCGGCTAGTGGCAAGGTACTTTACTGACTGAGCCATATCATTGGCCCCTGTAATTTCTTTTCTCTTTCTTTCTTTCTTTCTTTCTTTCTTTCTTTCTTTCTTTCTTTCTTTCTTTCTTTCTTAGCTGAATTTTCTTATATCAGGGGAAAAGAATTATTGATTTTCCAAGGAGCAAACAGAGACATCACCCCAACACCACCAAGACCGAAAGGAAAAGCACCTTGCTCAACATGGAAGACCAGACTGAGACCAGGAGGCAGCGAAAGGAAGACCCAGAGAGGGAAAGTGGTTGTTCTGAAGTCACACAGCAGATTAAAAGCAGACCCCTGGTTGCTCCTGCTCACTCCTAGCTCCCATCCTGGCCCAGGTGCCCGTGTCCGGTCCCCTCGCCCCCACCATCCCGGGTCGCAATGATGTTGCTCACCTGCAAACACCACCACTTCCCAGCAGGGCCGGTGGAGGCCCCTAGGAGCCTCAATGTCCATCAGTGGAATGGGCGTCCTAGGAGGAACGAGGGCGGCTTGGCGCCGGGCGCCTGGCTCAGCGGCAGGGGCGGGGCCGTGACTCAGACTCACAGTCCCGGGGTCGCCCAGCCGGTCCGACCGGCCTCGGCAACGCGCGCGGGGCGCCGGGCTGGGCAACTGAGGGGTGCAGGGAAGGGAGCCGCCAGGAGCCTGCCTGGGCGGGAAGAAGAGCGCAGGCCGCGGAGGAGAAGGATGGGAGCGAGACCCCGCTGAGGCCAGCGGGGGGCCACTGGCTGGGATCGACATGTGTCTGCGCTTAGGTGAGCTGGGGCACACGGGAGGTCCACTCGTGGGGGGACCCAACGCGAAGCCAAGCCGCCTGCTTCACCCAACTCTGTTTCACGTAACTGGCCTGCTTCAGGTCACTTTCCTCTCAAGCCTGAGTTTCCTTAGAAGCGGGGTGACAAGCGGCTGGGTTTTATTTGCTTTAGGCAAGTGCTCTACCACTGAGCTACACACCAGTCCAGCAAAGTTACTCAGAGACTAGCCCAGAACTCAGTACTTAGCTCACTCTAACTTTGAACTCCTCCCGCCTCAACCTCCTAAGCAGTTGGGGACTCCAGGTTTGTGCCAGTGAGACCGAGCTCTGAGTAAGCCTGGTTTTGATGTGGCCTGTGGTACCTCCACCTCCTGGCCCTATTTTCCTTTCTAAGGGGCAAGACTAGGTAGGCTCCGGGATCCGCAGGTAGAAGAAAGGATGCTGAGGATGAGGAGACGGGGATCTAGGGTCCAGGACCCCAGGTCCTTAGTCTTCCTTACAGAGGTCCCATTTCCATACCTCATCCATCCAGGCTAGAGGGAAAAGCCAGACAACCAGGATCCTTAGCAGAGTAGATTGGTGTGCCCCTCCCCCACGCCCTGGGCAAACTCTGCCGTTTGTGACCTAAGGAGTTGACACTCTTCAGCATACACATCTTCTGAGCCATGCCTATTTCTCCTTGGTAAAAATGAAGACCGTTGCATGCACCTCTTGGCCAGGATGAAGTTCCTTTCTGCTGATAAATTGCTTAGCCCCACGCCAACCAGCCACATTGCCCAGTGCTCCAAGCATGGGAACTGAGAAATAAAGCCTGCCTAGGGCTCTCTGACCAGTGCAGAAGGACCACCCTAACCTCCCTGTTTGACCAAAGCCTTGGTCCAGAGATGCTGCTGGGTTTGAGCCCAGCCAAAGCCCAGTAGTGTCTGGGTTGTTACTGGCTGATGGGTAGGTGGATAGGGTGGGTGGATCAGGTGGGACCCGGGAGGCCCCTGGAACGAGGCTGCAATTCCTCTTCCTGTTTGGCCAGCTGTTCATCTTCACAATGCCGTTCCAGTTCCTCGTGTCTTTCCAGTCCATGCCTTGTCTTCTGCTACAAAGACAGTCCCAGAGCTTGCATACTAGAGGAGAGCTGGGAGACCAGTCAGGCCAACCCCACCTGGCTCTATGCAATAAGAATCCAGGGTTCAGAGGGAAGAAAGGGCTGGTACCAGGTCCACAGTGAGTCTCTGACTGTCTAGACAGGCTTCTTGCTCCTCAAAATTGTGCGAGCGTGTGTGTGTGTGTGTGTGTGTGTGTGTGTGTGTGTGTGTTAAATTAGGGTTGGTTACAAGAGTTTGAGGGGGGAGTTTTACTGGAACATAGGCAACTTATCAATGGCTAAAATAAAAAATAATAATAATTTTTTTTTAAGGCAGAGTCTCACTCTGTAACCTAAGCTGACCCTGACTTTGCAGGAATCCTCCTGCCTCAGTCTCCTGAATACAGGGATTATGAGCCACCTTGGCCCCCTTGGCCCCCCTGCAATTGCACAGAGAATGTCGAGCTTAATGGTTCTTTCCCATTTTTTTTTTAATTTTCATTGAGCTATAGAGCTCACATATAGGGGACAGGGCCAGACCTCTCTGCCACATGTGGGGACACTGGGATTTAGCAAGGGTCGCAAAGTCAGAGCCCACTGGAAGCAGCAAAGAAAGAAAGGACTCTGCTTAGCCGAGAGGGCCAACCGTGCTCTTCCAGTTTCTCAGAGCTGGTTAAACTGAAGGGGCTCCCCCCTGCCCCTCAAGAGTTCAGGCAGCAGGGCCAAGAGAGCCATGTGGGATGTTGTAGCAGAAAGCATCTCAGGGGAGGAGGGCTTTCTGCTATGTGAATGTGAAAGGACTTGGCCACTCAGAAAGTGTATTTGGTGCCAGAGTCCCTCCTGGTCCCAGCCCCAGTTAAGTGCAGCCTGCACTGAGTCCCCAGTTTCCTGTCCACTCGTGGACTTTGCCCACACTGAGGAACAAGAGCTCTTTTCCTCTCCAGGAAGAGAAGTGGAGACTAGACGGTTCTCCATAGCTCTGGTCAGCAGCTGCATGTTAAGTGCTGTGTGTGCCAGGCCCATAGACCAAACTGACGACTGAGCAAGGCCTGACTCCTGCCCAATACACTGTGGGCTCCTGGAGTCCTGGATAGTACCTGCCGGGCTCATAGGTATCCTAGTGCATGGCGCAGCGCAGGCACGCAGGGCACTTTTATATATGGAACGGCTGAGTGAATGATTGGATGGCTGGATGGCTGGATGGCTCAGTGGGAGGATCATGCTGGATCCCTGCTACTCGGAGCACGGTAGTTAACGAGGACCGTTGTGTGGATCGCCTGTGTGCTTTTCCAATCTCATAATTCAAGGACTAAAAACCAACCGGGAGGGAAGCTTTTAGCGTCGGGGGAGGCTCAGATGACCTACACCACCCAGCAGGAAGCGCCTCGCCACAATCCTGACCTGTGTCCCCCACAGGTGGCCTGGATGTGGCTGAGTTCCGGAAGGTGCTGATGAAGACGGGTCTGGTGCTGGTAGTGCTGGGTCACGTGAGCTTCATTGCAGCCGCAGTGCTCCATGGTACCATGCTGCGCTTCGTGGCCGCCACCAGTGACGCTGTGGTTCTTCAGTACTGCGCGGTGGACATCCTCTCCGTCACCTCTGCCATTGTGGTAATGGCTTGGCTGGGAGACCAGCAAGAGGGAGGGACTGGGTCCCAGTCAGAGCCCCAAGCACTAACCCTATATCATATTTGGTATAACCATATACAAACTGTGTAGGCATGCAAACTCTCTCTGCCTCAGTTTTGTCCTCTGTAAAATGGGGATGGCGAGAGTATGCATGCACAGCAGAGGTTCCCAGTGAACATCTGAGGAAGTCACAGACAGAAGGTGCTTAAACCAAGGAGCCTGGCACATGGCTAGTGTGACCTGCTGTGACAGATATTCACTGTGTGTGGTGGTACAGAAAGAGTGAATGTCACCTTAGCTAGGGAGGGTCAATAAGGATTTCACGGAGAAGTAGACCTCTGAGCTCCGTATTTATGGATGCGTGGGTGTTCCTGATGGACTGTAATTAACAACCCAAGTATGTGGCATGCTGGGGCTGGCTTGCAGAAAAGCATGCCAGGGTGGCATTCCATGTTCAGGCTGTGTGGCAGGTGCAGATGTGTGGAGCTGGAGACGCCTGAGATCTTGTTCAGGAGACACTGAGTAAAACAGTCAGACAGGAGTTTAGCATCAGGCTAGACGACATGAGGCACTTGATGAGCGGTGACCATTGTGATACCTGCACGTCTGCCCGTTTGATGAGTGAATAAATGAAAAAAGTCTGGTATACTTAGGTTTAAAAAGCTCTTCTCTGCCTGTCAGCTGAGGCAGCTATAGACTTGTTCATCTCTGGGAGACCTGCTGACTCCGGGTGAGGGACTTTTCTCTCTCTGAGCTGGTCTCTGCCTACAAAATGAAGCTCTGACAGCCTGGTGGCCTCCAGGCGTGGTGAACCAGGCTCTGATCTGTGGAAGCTCAGACCACAGGTAGAGTATAGTGCTATGTGCCAGTCAGTGTCTGCTCTGCTCAGCAGCCATGAGAGAAAGGCATGGAAGGTGGCCAGTCCAGGCTCAGGAGGCTCTGGGCTGGAACACTTCACCTTTGCTTTGTTTCCCCAGTAAGCCACTCCAGCTGCCCATGACTGGGGGGATTCACCCCACTCCCTCGGATGTGATTATCTTCCTGGGAGTGCATCCTGCAGAGAGGGGCTGAGCCCAGAGAAGTTGAGATACTTTCTTGTGGCTACACAGTGAATCAACACTACCACTATAGCCCATGGTACTGTGTCCAATACAGAGATTGACACTAAGAAGGCAGGGAGGCTAAACAGAGCCCTAGCGATCTAGACTTCAGCCACTGAGCTAAAAGGTGCACGGAAAAATCCTGTCTCTGGGGCTCTGGGGGCATTAGGTCTCAGGAGCAGGGCGTCAAGGATGATCTGTGGGTATGTATGAGTGCCCAGGCCCAGTGCAATAAGGGAAGACAGTGGCCCAGGATAGACCAGAGAAGGCCAGGACTAGGTCATTAAGAGCCTGGAATAACTTGATGCTCTTCGAGGTTTCTTTGTCTTTTGTGGTACCTAGGATTGAACTCTGGCTTCACACATGCTAGGCAAGTACTCTATTCCCAAGCTCCATTCTTGGCCCTCTCTTAAAGATTCTAAATTCTGTTCCTGATGCGTCCTGTCTACCTAAGATTGGGCCTCACTACATAGTCCTGGCTGAAAAAGAACTTTTTATGTAAACTTTAAACTTGCAGCAATCCACCTGCCTCAGTGCTGGGATTGTAGGCATATGTTACCATGCCTGGTTTCTGATTTAATATAATTTTGGTTTTAGTACCTTGTTAGCAGAATGCATTTCTTCCATTCTTTTCTAGCCCAAAGAGATATGCCATGGGTCCTGCGGCTAGCACACTCCCTGGCTTATGCCTGCAAACTTAGGATACACAGGGCCCTGTCAGACTAACAGCTTTGGGCAGTGCGGAGCTCTGGAAGGTCGTGGGAAATGGGAGTTAACTAGGCCAAAGCCAGAGGACAGGGTGGGAGTGGAGACTGCAGGACCATGGGCATTGGGAGGATGCGTATCCAAGAGTAGGTCTGACCCCATGAGATGGCCTCCAACACTGATGTAAGAGCTGACCCAAGCTTCCCACAGGTCATCGTTGCGGGAATTTCGGCCATTGTCTTGTCACGCTACCTCCCCAGCACCCCCTTGGTATGTAGCACTTCCTCGGATGGGACTGTGGGCTGGGTCAGCAGCCCCACTGGGGCCAAGCATGATATCCGCTGACCAGTGCTCTTCCTGCCCAGCGCTGGACCGTGTTTAGCTTGAGTGTGGCCTGTGCTCTTCTCTCCCTGACCTGTGCCCTTGGACTCGTGTCCAACATTGCTGTGACCTTCGCCACCAAGGGCGAGGCACTGTTGGCAGCCTGTACTTTTGAGAACCCTGAACTCCCAACCCTGGCACCTGACTGTCCTTTTGACCCAACTCGAATTTATGTGAGTGCCTCATCTTGGAAGGGCTTGGGAAGGACTCTTGGGATCTACCTGCACCCCTATTCCTAATTAAATGCTTGTGCCCCTGGACCCTGCAGAGCTCTAGTCTGTGCCTCTGGGCCATCTCCCTCATATTCTGTCTGGCGGAGAGCATGTCTGCCGTGCGCTGCGCCCAGCTTGTGCATCAACTACTGGAACTGAGGCCCTGGTGGGGGAAAAACTATCACCACACGGTAAGCTCCCCCCCATAGTCCTGGGAGGTCGGTCCTTGGCTGGTCAGCCTCACCCCTCTCTGAACTTAGATAACTGGAGCAAAAGTTTGCTCACCACCACCAAAGGGCTCCAAAGTCCAGAGAGGCCAGATCTGCCAGCTAAGTCACACAGCTGATGTCTGGCTCTCCTAATCTTGAGGGGAAGCACTGGTCTTTGGGAATTAAACAGGAGACACTTGGGGGTGGGATCTGGCTGGTCATGAATGACTGGTAGTGCTGTTATCTCCCAAGCCCCTAGTCCTTCCTTCCTCCAGTTTTGGGGTATCCTGAAGATAGAGACCCCAGACCCAGTGAAACAACCAGTGACGATCCTGTGTCTGCAGATCCAAGCAAGCCCAGAGCCCCTGGATGGCCATGACCTACTGAGTTGCGCCAGCTCTTGCGGCTGACCCTCTGACACCTCGACAGTGCCATGGCTACTGAGGCACGTGACCACACCTGCACTGACCAGTGCCCAGACAGCCATGGAAGCTTAGCTGGATCCAGGATCCCTAGAGCAAGCCCAAGAAAGATCAATGGACTCCTGGGGACATGGGCGAGAGAGCTTGGCACGCCCTCCCCTGGTCACCAAGCACAATGCGCTGAAACAAGACTTTATTTTGAAGTTATTAAAAAGAACAAAGATGCTCCGTGTGGCTGCATGCAGAGGGACATGGGGCTTGGCCAGGGGCCTGCACTTCTTTCCCACATAGAATGCTGTGGAGGGGCTCTGCCCATCTGTCTGTGGGCCTCTGTGCGCGCGTGTGTGCATGTGCATGTGCGTGTGCGTGTGTGAGAGAGAGAGACAGAGAGCGAGAGAGAGAGAGAGAGAGAGAGAGAGCGAGAGAGAGGGAGGGAGGAGAGTGAAATACAGAATATAGATGGAGTAAATCTGTGGTTATCTAAGTGCAAAGAGGCAGGCTGGGTTTGGGGACTCCAGCTGGAATCCTGGGGATATATATATATATTTTACCATGGCCTCCAGCCAGGCAAGAGCTGGGACAAGAAATGTTCTTCTGCAGGGAAGTAGATAGATCAGGGAACTTCTTCAAAGCCCCACAGCCCAGGAATCCTCCAGTGTCTCCCCATCAAACAAAAAGACTCTTCACCTTGGCATGACTCCCCACCTCCCTCCAGGCTGAGGACCACCCAAGGGGGACCTCCCCACCCCCCGCCCCGTGTTGTGGAACAGCCTCCGGGTTGTAGGTGGGTGGAAGGTGATAAGCTGTCTGAGTAAAGAATACAGAACCTGACCGGAGGGTCATCTCGGCCCCACTAAGGGAGATTCTGCCTCTTGGGCCGTGGGGGCTAACGGCTGTCTTGCTTAGCCCCTTCCTTGCAGGGTTTGCTTCTTCAGAGGCCCCCCACAGTGCAGACCCCAGAAAGGGATCCCCAGTCTGGCCCCCAGCCTGGATAGACACGAGGGAGAGGAAGCTTGAGAGCCGGAGGGCCGGTGAAGGCGAGCTGGCTCCTCTCAGCTCAGAACTGGGAGGCGCTGCTGGGATCGCACTGCAGCAGGCGCACAATGGATGGGTCGCTTTTGGCCCCGCGGATGAACTCCTCCAGGGACAGCTTGCCTGTAGGGCGAAGGGAGGGCTGTGAATGACTAGAAGGTGGCTGCAAAGCCAGGCGGGTGGGAGAGGAGAGGAAAGGAGAGAGGCTACCCATCCTCCTCCATCCCCACCCCCCACCCCCGCCACTCACCGTCGTTGTTTGTGTCCATTTGGCGGAAGATTTTCTCAGTTCTCTTTTCCGGAGTCGACTCATCTTCAGGCATCTTCATCACGGACGAAACCATCTTGTAAATGGCCTGTGGGATGGGGGGTCAGGAAGGGGAGAGGATATCAGGGAGTGGGGAGGGCCGGGTTAAGCTCCCGACCCGCGCTCTGTCTCTATAAACATCCCAGGGTCGTGCTCTGCTGGTCATGGAGGAGGTGGTAAGGAAAAGTCTGGAACAGCAGAGTGCCCTGAGCCAGGGCCCTTAGTGGGCCAGGTGGGAATTGCTGATGGAGCTGATGAACAAAGCCACAACCTGAAAGCTTCAGGTGGGTGCCAAGCATTTGGGGTGCACTGAGTCAAGGGAGATGTTGGAGGACATCCAAGTCCATACAGCCAAGTGCCTAAAACGCCAAATGCAGGCACTCGCTCCTCGGGTGTATGTTTGAGGGTAAGAGTTGAGTTAGCGCTCCCGCTCGGTGACCGATAGGGGGCGCTGAGCCGAAGGAGATGGCACTGTGGTCTGCGACCGGCAGGGGGCGCAGAGCAGCGTTGAGGCAGCTGGGACTAGAAGGGGCGGGAGCATTATGCAAACGAATGCAAATGAGCACCTGCCACGGGTCCAGGGACAGCCTGAGCTCTGCCAGGCTGAGGGCGGCAGCTGCCACGTGTAGGAGCTCCAGAGGCAACACGAAGGAGAGTTGCTGAGCTAAATGTACAGAGCATGTAGTGCTCGGTCTGTGGGATGGGCTGTTTCTGCTCCCTGGAGCTCAAAGGCCAGACTAGTCACCTCAGACTTCCAATTTTTTCACAGCAACGCCTCCTCCAAGAAGCCTCCTTTCTTCCCCCATGCCATAACCCTCCCACCCTCTTCCTGTCCAGCTTTGTCTCTGCACTGCTCTTTTCTGGCCTCCCTTCCTTCAGATCTGTCCCACACACTGCCTCTGAACGCTCCAAACACAAACCCCCCACTACCACGTCCCCAAACCAGCAGGCCGCCCCCTTATTTCCGGCACACACAGACCTCCTTCTAGGCCCACCGAGCCCCAGTTCCTTCTGGATGCTGCCTCCCACTTCTCGTTGGCTGTTCAGACAGAGTACAATGCTTTTCCTAGCAAGGTCATCTGTGATCCAGCACTACTGGGTCAGGGCACATCGGCTGCACAGAGCCTCCTGGGTGGACACATCTCAGGAAGTAATTATTTCCCTGGAGGATTGTACCTGCTTGCCACCATTCAGATGAGAACAGTAACTCTGGCTACTTCTAAATTTTCCAAATCCCAGTACAGTGCCTTGGCACATGGCAGGAAACTCCCTGTTTAAAGGCCGCTGTCACCTCCCACGACTCTCTCTGTACCAAGTCCAAACCATTTGTTTTTGGCATTCAAGATACTTCACAAGCTGTCCACAGTTGGCCTCACCGTCACCAGGCCTCCCTGGAGGGGTGATTCTGTCACAACTGAACACCCCTGCACCTTTCAGGTTCTCTAACATTTACAGCCTCTGCCTGGTATAACATGAGCTACTATGTATCATGCAAACACTGTGTGCCAGATCCTAGGAGCAGGAATTTTGTTTTGTTAGACAGGGTTTCCCTGTGTGTAGCCCTGGCTGTCCTGGAACTCACTCTGTAGACCAGGCTGGCCTCAGACTCGGAGATCTCCTGCCTCTGACTCCCAAGTGCTGGGATTAAAGGTGTGGGCCACAGTGCCTGGCATACATTGCAGGATTTCTAAACTGTACATCAGCTCAAAAAAAGCATGTATCAAATCTCCCCTTTCTGGATAAGAAACCAAGGTTTGGGAAGGGAAGGAATGGAAAACGTTAGATCAGAGCTTTTGCTCCCTCTGAGCTGTGAGTACATTAGTTGCCAACTTCCCTAACGCTACAACCCTTCAATACAGTTCCTCATATCGTGGTGACCCCCAACCATACAATTACTTTTGTTGCTACTCCATAACTCTAATTTTGCTAACTGTTGTGAATGGTCATATAAATATCTGATAAGCAGACTATCTGACATGGGGACCCCTGTGAAAGGGGCGTTTAACCCCCAAAGGGGTTGTGACCCACAGGTTGAGAACCAATAGATGCATGCTTGGACAATTTGAAAGAATGAACAGCAGGGGCTCTAGAGTGACATCCTGGTCTATTCTACACTTGCTCTCTGTATAGCCTTGGAAAAGAACTTAGCCACTGTGAACCTCAGTTGCCATCTGTAAAATGGGAGTGCTGTATCTATCTCATTGGGACTGTATGGAGAATTAAATGAGATAGAAAAGTACAACAGTGGCTGGCTGGAGTAAGCAGTCACTAAATAGCAGCTTATATTGTCATTATTCATTGACCGTGTCCTCAGGCTTTATGGTCTCCTAGACTCCTAGGTGTTCTTTATATACCTGTCCCTGACCTGGTCAGTATGACCTGTGCCTTAATCTCTCCTGTTGGAGAGGGAGCTCCGTGAAGCACCTGCCTCTTTCCTCCTACTGTGCCACCACCCTGTGTAAGGCTGGCATGGGAAAGGGACTAAGCAGTAACTTAGAGGGTGACCATTCGCCTTGTGACAATCCTTCTAATTAATTGTCTGGGTTGCTCACTCTGAGTTTCACTGGAGCCTACTTGTCATTAATCAGGCCCTGGGGCTCACAGAGCTCTGTCTGCTCCAGCTGTCTGGAGCCTCTGGAGTGTCAGAGAGGAAGTCAGGGTCTAGAGGGCAGAAGGTGGTTTAAAAAAAAAATAGGTCCAGGGGCAACTAGCTAACTGCTGCACTGGGCGTGGTGGCTTCAGCTGGGCTGAGATTTACCAGTGTACTGATGGAAAATGGGAACTCATTGATACCCAACAGATCCCTAAGTGACCTTCCACCACTACTTTGACCTTTCCAGTGGGACCCCCCTACCCCCAGACTTCCCCATCATCCTACCTCCGAAGAGGACTGTGTGATCCAGGGGTTCCTGGGACCAACACTGAGGCAACACACAATGGGTATAGTGAAACCATCACTTCCCAAGACAGGCAGCCATTCTACTCAAGCTAGAGACTGAGATCAAGACGGGGAGCCAGTGGGCTGGGTGAACAGATATCAGCCCACAAAGCAGAGGGGCCAAAAGGGAAGGAGGCCAAGATGCAGGAAGGGTCCTATGCAAAGCTATGTGGCCGCAGTTCTCAAAAGCATCTTAGGGTTGCTCACAGGGCCATTTTAGCCTGTGCAGGAGATGGGTGGAGAAAGAATGACGGACAGTCACTGAAAGGAAAAGTACTGGTTCAGGACCACTGAGACCAAGTTCTCAGCACAGAGGAGATTTATTTGCCCCAAAGGGACAGAAGGCAGGGAATAAGAGACAAAGACAGGGATAAAGGATGAGAGAGAAGGTGAAGGGAACATGGTGGGGGGCCGGAGGTAGAGTACTTGTCCCAGAGGATGAAGGACTGCCTCTGGATAAAGAGGAGACAGATGTGGCCCATAGGAAAATGGAGGTTTATAATGGCAAAAGGGAAAACCCTGTGTTAAAATGAGGTGTTTAATTTTAATTGGGCATGTTAATTAGTTGAGCCAAAGGGGGCTTTTGATTGTCTGACTTTAATACTTTAAAAGCTGGACCTTTGCAGTCAGCCTCAAAAGGAGGAAGTGGCCAAATAAGGCAATAGACCTTGGGGGCTTGCTTTGAAAATGTAATCTAACAGTTTTTAGCAAGGCAGAGAGAATTAGCAGGAACTCCGAAGCCTGTCAGAGTCATGCTTGCCATGTTCCGGCTGGCTTGAGTCCCTCAGTCACTAACATTCACTGAGTACCAAGTACCTACATAGCCCCCAATGGAGTTCTTGATCTCTATGGGTACCTCGGAGTAGTGGAACAGAAAGCCAGCAGGTTTATGGCTTTCTGTTAAGATGCTTGCAGACAAATCTGACAGCCCTAGTTCAATCCCCAGGATCTGCATAATGGAGAGAGAATTGATTCCCAAAGGCTTTCTCTGACCCTCACACGTGTGCTCCGGTATGAGCATGCTGTCCCTACACATAAGTAAGTAAATAAATAAATAAATATAATTTTTAAATGTTTAGAGGCCAGCTAGGGTGCATGCGTGTGCAAGAGAGAGAGAGAGAGAGAGAGAGAGAGAGAGAGAGAGAGAAGGATCCTGTCTAAAAACAAAAGTCTGAATTGGACAAAGAGCAGGTGGATAAAATAGAATCTCAGACTGACCGCCTTCAATGAGCTAAGGGGGCATCGTGCCATGGAAGGGCTTCTGAAATAAACCTAATGCATTTCATACTTAAGTTGGTGCTAAGAAAAGACATTCACGACAAGTCTCTAAATCTCCTCATGCAATCAGCCTCGCTGTCTCTGCTCCACTTTTACAGATGAGCAGTGGAAGAGCCAGTCCAGAATTGGAAGCCTCCTCTCCTGCCTAAGAGCTCAGAGCCTTCACAGAAGGCGGCTGGGAGCGGTGGCCAGCCTGGGCTCGACCCCACTTCTTTATGTCAAGCACATGGCTCTACCTGTCTGACACACATCCTTCCCTAAGGATGCTCTCAATTCAGGGGTCTAAGTATCTCATGCAGTGCTGGGCTCTGGTGGTGCCTCTGTCAATTAGTTAGGCAGTGGCTGGGTGTCCAGATGGCATGCGAACATTGGAGCCAGGTGGCCCACTCAGGCTGTGAGGTCTCCAGCAAGCGCCTTCTCCTGTCAAAGCATGTTTTCTCTTCAGTAAATAAGGATCAAAAAAAAAAAAAAAGTACTTGTAAGCTGGGGATGAGGCCCGGTGGTAGAACACAGCAAGCAAATGAATGAATGGGTGAATGAATGAATCCGTGAATGAATGAATGAATGAATGAATGAATGAATGACATAGCTGGGCATGAAATACATACCTGTAACCCTTAGTTCAGGGGCTAAGGCAGAAGGATCATGAGTTCAAAGCCAGACTGAGCTACTTAGAGAGACCTGTCTCCAACCAAACCAAACCAAATATAACTTGACTAAATCAGAAATGTCAAGAAGGGGAAGACAAAGCAAGGGGAGGAACTATTCCAAATTAAACCAGAATAACAAAGCCAGGCGCTGCGTTGTTCCCCTTTAATCCCAGCACTCAGCATGAGAAGACAGGCCGATCTCTGTGAGTTACAGAACAACCTGGTCTATAAAGTGAATTCCAGGCTAGCCAGGGCTACATAGTGAGATACTGTCTCTAAAAAAATATAACTAGAAAATAGGACAACAAAATTCAATGTGGGATCCCAGACCAGCGGGGGGGGGGGGGGGGGGGAAGAAACAGGGAACATTCTGGAGAGTGAACAATGGAATAAGAACAGTGTTGTTTCTATTCTGTGTTAAATATCTTGACTTGGGTAATCATACTATGGCTTATGTAAGAGAATGTCTTAGTCTTAGGAAATACATCCTTTACCTGAGGAGTGAAGGATCAATCCTGAGAATAACCAGAAACCATAGCACGCACACACAGAGATGCAACGCCAGGAAACACTAGCTGGTGAGTGTGGACTAGGAGCCACGGGAACTTTCTAGGTTTTTCTTTCTTTCCTCTGGTGTTGGGTTGGTGGAGGAGGGGAGACAGTTTCATAATGTCTAGGGTAGTCTCAGACTCATTTCGTAGCCGAGGCTAGCTTTGAACTCTTGACCCTCCTGCCTCTAACTCCACAGTAGTTTTAGTTTTCAGCTTTTCTTTCAATGGAAAATCATTTCATTCTAAAAGAACTTGTAAATAGGATGAGAAAAACACCCCCTGCCACTACTCGGGACTAGGTATGTCCAGAGGCTAAAAAAAAAAAGGGGGGGAGGGAGGTGGGGTTTGTTCAGAGACGGAGGCTGAGGAGCCAGTGGCGATGGCGGCCCACCTGCACAATTTCTAGCATTTCCTCCCGGCTGATGTAGCCATTGCCATCCAGGTCGTACATGCTGAAGGCCCACATAAGCTTCTGCTCCAGGCGGCCACGCGAGGTCACGCTCAGAGCGATGATGAACTCCCGGAAGTCGATGGTGCCATCGCTGTTGGTGTCAAAAGTGCGGAAGACGTGCTCGGCGAACTTGGAGGCATCGCCATAGGGGAAGAAGTTGGCGTAGATTTTCTTGAACTCATCCACGTTGAGGATGCCAGTGGGGCAGTCCTTCAGGAAGCCCTTGTACCACTCCTGAAGCTCCAGCTCGGAGAACTCCGTGTTCTCCCGCAGGTCCTGCAGCATCTCTGGCCGCAGCTTGCTGTTCTGTTTGCCCATGGCAGAAGAGCCAAGTCCCACCTGGGTCCCCCCCCAAAGGAAGTGAAAGGACAGAAAGCAATGGTTATCTTCTCTTGGTCACTTGACCCTACTCCAGAAGGGCCCCCAGACACAAGATACCCCAAACTCTCATTTAACCCAAGAAGAGAGAAGTGGGCCCCAGATCCTACAGCCTTCCCTCTACTCTGTGACACGCATGTCAGTACAACAGACCAAAAGAAGAAGAAAGGAAGCTCACACTCACGGACACCCTTTTGGCTGTCCGTGTTAAACCTATTCACAAGCACACGTTTTCACTCCTCCAAGGGGAAATCTGGGAGTTAGCTGCATTTTCTACATGAGAAGGGAGGCTCAGAAAAAGTAAGATGATCTGCTTCAGGTCACACGGACACGACAGGTAGAGCTGACTCCCACACTGTCCTAGGAGGGTACAGAAAAGCTTCTGAGCCCTCCTTCCACCTGCTGACCCCTTCCGGGCTTCCTAGATGTCTGTTGACCCCACAGTGCACCTACTGCCCAGACACTGTCCGATTTTCTTCCTGAAGATATGCTTAACAAGAAGTTATTAACCTGGACCCCAGAGCTAGATCACCTGGGCTCACATCGCAGCCTTCCCTCTTTTTTTTTTTTTTTTTTAAATAAATTTTTGTTTGTTTTTGTTCTTCAAGACAGGGGTTCTCTCTGTAGTCCTGGCTGTCCTGGAACTCACTCTATAGATCAGGCTGGCCTCGAACTCATGGAGAGTCACCTGCCTCTCCAGCTTCCCCTTACCACCTATGTGTCTTAAACTCTCTGTCTCAACCACAAAGTGGGTTTAATAATGGTACTTACTTCACAGGGTTATCTTGGGGATTAAATTAGTTAGTACCTACGAGCTTGTTAGATTCATGCCTGAGTAGGCAGGTGCTACATACATGTTAGGTGGGTAAAATGATTTACATGTATCCAGACTCCACAAAAATCGGGCATGATATGCAAGTGCCTGTCACAATGCCACACAGATCACCAAGTTCACTCCCCAGGTTCTCCGCCACGCACATACTAACCCCTACCACACATGGATCACCATGCCCCCAACACACAACAATCCCCCTGCCCCACAACTCACACGTACTGACACATGGCACCACGCACAACTCCCATGCACTGCGCATCAAGACACACCAGCCCACGACCCCACATGTCTCACACATGCCATTACACGCCAACTCGAATGCCGACACCTCTCACATGGCCAGCTGCACGTGGGACCTTCAGGCACCCTTGTCATTTGTCTTTCTATCCCCGAGGTGCTGCCAGGTCCCAGGAGAGGGAGCTGCAGCCCTTCCCAGACCTGATGAGGAGTCTTTTTCTTGGGGAGCCCTACCCAGCCCATCCAAACCTCCCTCATCACTCACCGTTTCTCTGATTTCAAGAGGTTCCCCTCAGGGCAGGAATTAAAGTGTGAGGCTGAGAGAGAGCAATGGAGGGGAAATAGCCAGACAGTCAAAAGCATAGGTGTAGAGGTGCAAGTGGCTCCTGAGGTTGGAGACAAGACAGGATGAAAAGGGTTCCTTGTGCATGAAGCTACATGAAGCTCTATGCACATGTTTGTGCACATGTGTGTGGGTGCATGTTGAATGCGTGTGTTCACACATGATATGGGTCCAGGGCTCTGCACTGCATCTATTTCCCTGTGCGTTTCTATGCCTGTCTGCATGTGAATTCTATATGCGTGCTGAGCGGGTATGCACCTGTCACAGAGAGAGGAATGTTCCCCAGGAATGTGAGGGGCCCCGTGTCTGTCTGTCCTCAGTAGTGTGTGTCATGCATGTTCCTGTAAGTTGGTGCCCCCTCCTTTCTGGATCAGCCTCTTCTGCCCCAGGCCAAGAAGCCACAGAACAAGTGTGTGGGAAGGGACTGAGGAAATGCGCAGGGCTGAGCAAGGGAGCGTGTCCCTTACTCCCCTCCTCAAGGTCCAAGGAACTGGGTCAGCGGGGCGGGGGCAGAGTGATGCGCTGAGCAGGAGCGCTTCTCCAGGTGCCCCTTCCTCTCGGCCACCCTTGACATTGCCTTTCCCAGTTGAAAGAAATGTCTGTTTTCTCCTCAAAGACCCCCAGTGCCCAAAATAGGAGGAACCTCACAGCTCGATCTGAGAAACCCGCCCTAGCATTCCCTTGCTCCAGCCCTGAGCCCCCGCCTCCATCCTTCCCGCACTGGGTTCGAGGTCCCTCCTGGAGGGGGCGCCCGGGACGGTCGACGCGCGACTCCCAGGAGCCGGCCACTTGGCGGTCAGGACCCTGGAGAGCGCTGCGCGATTTCCCCCGGGGCAGCCCCGGGCTAGCAGCGCCGCGGGTGGGAGGAATCCCACGAAGCTCGGGGAGTAGCAGACTGGGGAGCCCTGGACTTGGGTTCCTGGCTCCCGGGCTTCCCTCCCCTCATCCCCGACCCCAGCCGGAGCGGCCCCCACTCACCCAGCAACGCCGAGACACCGACTGCGCAGGGAAGGCGGCGCTGCTGCGGCGCGCGGCGGCAGAGGCGGCCGGAGGGGCGGGCGGGACTGCGAGGGAGACGCCCCGCAGCGTTAGCCCGGAGCCCCTCCCCTGGGGGGGGGTCCCCGCCGGCAGCTAGGCTCCGCCCCCGCCCCCTCCCGGGAGAGAGAACGGAACGCCCTCGCTGCCCCGGCCCCCTCCCTAGGGAGCACTCCACCCTGGGAGGAAGATTGGGACCCCCAGCTCTGCACGTCGACACGGAGGGGCAAAGAAAGAGGCGGGTCAGGGTCCAGGGACTGCTCTCTTAAACCTGGAACAATCCACCCCTACCTGGACTCGGGGCCCCCTGTCGCTCCGAGGGAGGAATCCAATAGGCACCCTCGCTGCCCCCGCACCTCAACTCCGGAGCCAGATGAACTGGGGGCTCTCTAGAGAGGAGAGAGCACCCATTCCTAAGTCCCAAGGTCTTCCAGGGGCCAGACACGCCCCCTGTTGCCTCCGCCTCAGAGAACCCGCCCCCCTCTCCTGCCTACTACTCCGGATGTCATTCCCCAGCCCCTCTAAGGATTAATCCCACCTTCCACCACCCATGTACCTAGCTAGCTTTTCCCAGTACTCCTCCAGGCAAGGCACCCTAGCCTCTCTTCCCCTAGCCTCTGCGAGGAGGGCAGGCCTGTGACCTGCGAGTACAAAAGCATGTCTCCACCTTGGGAGGTGGGGTTCTCAGGTGGGTATGCCTCCTGTCTCTACTAAGGACAGCTGCTCTTAGAGGCGCTGATGGGGTCACAACTCTTCCTGCCTGTAAGGAGGCCCCACCCTCCTTCTCCCTCTCTGGTAATAATCGCTACATCTTGAGGTTAAATGCTGCCCTTTCCCTCTCTCTAGGATGTGGCTCTCACTGTGTTCTGCACTGCAGAAACTGAGACTTAGAAGGGTTGGGTGCTTCTTTCCATTGTCTGGCAGCTGGTGAGTTACTCGCAATCAGGAGCTCTCGTTCATTCGTTTCAAAAATATTTTTCAAGCATTGCTTCCGCACTTGGCACGGCTTCAGACAGGGGATTGCCATCATGCAGGAGAAACAATGATACAACATACACGCAGAAGAATGTAACATGCATAGTCAGTTCTGGAGTGTGTTAGGTAAGCAATCTGGAGACAGGTTGGAACAGTGGTAGAGCAATGGACACTTCAGATTGCATTCCAGGTGAGACCGGAAGTCTTTGTTGTCTTGAATAGAGGGTCTGGCACCTGTGCAGCAACTCACTGGAGCATTCTGTCAAGAAGAGACACATTGCGCCTGGCTTCTGAACCCCCCTTAGAAGATGGAATTGACAGTGTTTGCCACTCCCTGGACCGCTCTTCCCAGTGGTTTTGTTGTTGTTGTTGTTGTTGTTGTTTTGTTTTGTTTTGTTTTGTTTTGTTTTGTTTTACCTGTAGTTCAGATCATCTAGTTGCCCAAGATAGAAAACAAAGCTCCCCTCCAGGCCTGGGCCAGGTCTCTTGGCCATCGGTCTAGCCTTCACCTCTTGTACTTGGAGGAGAAGTGGGGGGGCACATTGACAGAGCTGGAGAGCCGGACCCGGATGGAACAGGGACAGCTGGGCTCCCGGGAACACCGGCTCCACTGTGTGCCTTGGCTCCCATGTTAGGACCCCCAGTGCAGGCGTGAGAGACGCCAGATGAACGTGGGTGGTTCCCAGCTGCCTCCTTCAGGAAGACCTGCAGGCTGGTAGGGAGTACCGATCTGCTTAGCCCCCACCTCAGACCCCTTGGATGACAACCTCCCTCTTCTCTTCCTGATGGGTCCAGAAGGACAGCCATGCTTGGGACATGGAAAAGAGCCAATCCTAGGGTCATTCCCTGCCCCCATCCCCACCCCTCCTCCCTCTCTCCTGCTTGAAGCTGGAATCTCCAAGCCATCTTTCTCCTCTCCATCTTTGGGTGGAGGGTCTCAATATGTCCTACATCCTGTAGACTGACTCCTGGCTCAGGCACAAGTTCAGGTGTCTTCAATGCTTCTCTTCTTTGGGAGGGTGATTCTGGAGCCTTCCCTCAGCTGTCTCCATCCTGCCTCCACAGTAGTGTGCTTGGGGGTAGGGGCAGCATCTCTTCCCTCATCCAGGGCACCCGATTTCTTTGTCTGTTTCTGAACATCAATACATGCATCTGAAAGCAGAGTCTGAGCTCTCAGAGGCTCCTTGGCTTCTCCCATCAGCCACCTCTATCTCCACAAGGGCCAGAGAAGCACTGGAAAGGCTCTTGAGCCAAAGAGGAGGCTCAGAGGCTCCCCACACCCTATAATAAAACCCTGCATCCAGGACAAGTACCCTGCAATGTAGCTCAGAAAAGGCCGGAGAGCAGTTGCTGCTTGGGGAGTCTGGGTCCCTCACATCTGCACCTCCTGAAGCAAAGCTCTTCCCCTTGATAAACACCAGTGTCCCTGGGGCCTTGGGTTTGCCTTATTTGAAGGCCTGTTGTGTGTAGGATCTGGAGCTTGCGGATGATGCCCCATCCTCTGTCATCCCAGAGAGAGGTGTCCAAGAGGGAAGGAGTCTCAGCCTGAGGTAGAAATAGGACCAGGAGAAGTGGAACAGAACAACAGGAAGTCCACAGAAGAAGGAGCATGTCTCCAGAGCAGAGAAGTGAGTTGAGAGCTTCAGAAACCTGGGTAGCAACCAGGCAGTGATGGTGCATGCCTTTAATGCAAGTGTGAGGCAGAGGCAGGTAGATCTCTGAGTTCAAAGCCAGCCTGATCTACAGAATGAGTTTTGGGCAGCCAAGGCTACACAGAGAAACTGTGTCTCAAAAAAGCAACTAATTAACATTAATTAATTAATTGAAAGAAACAAGCAGCTATCCTATTCTATCATGATGCTGGGACATCACTTATCTCCTGAGTACCTACTGTGTGTAGAGTGCCCTACCTAGACCACTTTATCTCATGACCGATGCCCCTGTGTGTCTGTAACACTGTCACCATTTTACAGATGTGAAACCTGAGGCTCAGAGAGTTGAAGTCTGTACCCTGAGATACAGCAGCAATAAGACCTATCTGATCCCAGCATCGTGTGACTCCCGGGAGCTGCAGGTCCCAAGGTCTGGCCCTTCTCTAGCCCACCCAACCCCCATTCCATGTCTCTTGGGTCTCCAATGGTTTGGAAAATCCTGATGAAAGCAGATGGTGGGACAGATGGAGGGGAAAGCATCTTGGGGGCGGAGTTACACAAACAAACATTGATAAAGTGGTTAAAACCTCAAGCCACCCCTTCCCAGAGAGCTCTGCCCACCCAGCTTGGAGCACAGTGAGCTGTGAAGTGGAGCTTGGGGAGGGGTCTCCCGAACGCCCTGATTCTCGGCCTCATTAATCCCAGTTTCTGCCAGCGTCCCTTAATGCCAGGGACCACCCCCGGACCAGAGCCCAGGGTGGCAGAGCTGCCAAGAGCACAGCCCGGGAGGGGGCGGGGCAGGCCTGGCAGTTCCCCAGGGAGCTGGCCATGAGGAGAGAATGGCTGGGGAGGGGTGGGAAGTCTGGGGCGCTGAGCTGTAGGCCTGAAATCAGGGCCAGCAGGATAGGTGTGTGAATGCTGAGACTGGGGTCTCTCTGGGAAAGCCATGAGGGCCTCAGTCTGTCCAGGTCACACAGCAGCCCAGCTGCCCACAGAGCAAACTGAATCCTGGGCCTCTTAACAGCTTGAGTTGGTTCTCTCCTCTTACATGGAGACCCCCAAAGAGAGACTATAAGGATGAAGAGAAGCAGCCTGTATATGGTGTCTGGCTACACACAATACAGGCACCTAGATACAAGTACCAAGGTAACAAGAGGCTGGGACTGCCCGGTGCAGCTCCCTACAGAGCAGAGGTCTGGTCGTGAACATCTTCTGCAGCATCCAGTAGCTGTTGGGCTCAGTAGTAGAGAAATGACTGCACTGTCGCCCAGGAAAAACAAGGTTCCTGGGCCAAGGCAGCTAAACCCAGTGTCAGGGTCCAAGTGATAGTGTAAACCTACCCAGACCCACATTCAAGTCTCGCCCTTTTTCTAAGCTGTGGAAAACTGACCAACGTCAGTCACCCCTCTGACCTTCTGGTTCCTTCTTTGTAAAACCAACATTTCCAGTGGCTTCCTGGACTTGCTCCCAGAAGCCCTGCCCCCAACACCCCTGACTCAAGCCAGTCAGTAACCAGTTCATGCCCTGCCACCTGGAGCTTGCCAGGTCTTTGAGTCATGCTCCATCCATCCCACAAGCCTTAGGCTCCACCATACCCAGGACCCTCCTTCCTGCTGGTCTTGCATCTGTTACCTCCCGAAATCCAGCACAATCTACAAGGGTGGGTGGGGTCTCAGCCTGCCCTCCATTCAGTCCCTCTCACTTCCGGCCTGCAATGCGTCAGTCAGATCCCTCAGATGGCCTTCTTGTAGCTCCTCCTTCCGGGATCAGTTTCTCTAATCTGATTAGAGTCCTCACTGCTAAATAACCTTCCCCGGCTCCACTGTCTTCCAGAGTAAAGGGACTTCTGAGGCTCACACACCCAGCACTCGACTTTGTGACTCCTCAACACTACCTCCGTACCACATGACAAGCCCCGCCCCCACAGAGTGAAGAAGTCCCTGGCCCTTTCCCAACCCTAATCTCTCCATGGGATTGAATCTAGATGGGGGTGTGTGGAGTGGCTCCGGCAGCTGGAGACCCATCAACCCAGCCAACTCTTGGCCAACACAATAATTGCTCTTCCCTCTGCCGGGGGTGGGGTGGGGGTGGGGGGGTGGGGAAGCTACTCTTACCCAGAAGCCAGAGGCGACAGTCCTTTGCCAGAGGCCACTCAGCTGGGCCTGCTGTCTTCTCATCACAGTTTCAGACAGCTGAGACACTGGGATCACTCTTAGGCAGTTCATGACCTGGGCACTCCTTCTTCCTGTCCCTTTAGTCTGACTGGTCTGTCTCAAGCCAGCTCCCCACTGTCTTCCTGGGGCCACATCAAAGGCAATGGTCACTTATGAAAGGTAGGAAGGGGACAGGAAGCTGTACTCTTTAATAACTTTTTTCCTCCTTGAGACAGGGTCTCACTATGTAGCCCAGACTGAACTCATAGTAATCCCCCTGCCTCAGCATCTTAAATCCTGGGATTATTAGCATGTGCCACCACATCCAGCTTTTCTACCACTTGTAAATTGGTACACATTTCTGTGTGCACACGTTATATACAATCTGAGAGTAGAACATGGGAGATCCGAGTCAAGATCTAAGGGGTCAGGTGGTTGTTGCTGTTGTTAGTTTGAGACAGGGCCTGAAGGGAACTATAGAAACCAGGTGTACATCCATCAAAATCAGTGCGATCCTCCTGCCTCTGCCTCCCATGTGCTGGGATTAAAGGCGTGCCCTATTCCCGACTGAGGTTTGTGTGGTTTTTGTTGTTGTTTATCTATTTATTTGTTTTTAAGCTTTAAATTTTTTTTGTGTGTGGTGTGTAGCTGGTCATGGTGGCACATGCTTTTAACCCCAGCACTTGGGAGGCAGAGGCAGGTGGATCTCTGTGAGTTCCAGGACAGCCAGAGCTACACAGAGAAATTTTGTCTCAAAAAAAAAATTATTTTTTAATGTGGTGTGTATTTTTGAGACAGGGTTTCTCTGTGTAGCCCTGGCTGTCCTGGAACTCACTCTGTAGACCAGGCTGGCCTCAAACTCAGAAATCCACCTGCCTCTGCCTCCCAAGTGCTGGTATTAAAGGCGTGCGCCACCACACATATGCCCAGCATATGTGGTGTGTATTGTACAGATGTACATGGACCAGTGTGCCAGGGGACAACTTTGTGAGCCTGGCTCTCCTCTTACATGGGTTCCAGGAATTCCCAGCAAGCTTGTGTAATAAGCGATTTATCTAACCGAGTTGTCTTATTAGCCAGAGTCATGATTCTGCCAGTATGATGGTGTGTGCTGTAACTGCAGCACTCGAGAGGTGGAGGCGGGAAAGGCAGGAGTTCGAGATTCTCCTTGGCTAGGTAGTAAGTTCGAGCCCAAGCTGAAATACGTGAGACCTTGACTCAAATAACAGTTAAGACAGTGGCTGGGGGAGGGGAGGGGAGTTCAGCAGTAGATTGCTCCACTAGAGAACTAGCATGAGATCCTAGGTTCAAACTCCAGTATGAGGTGTGTGTGTGTGTATGTGTGCATGCGTGCATGTGTGTGTGTGTATTTGTGTGAAAACACCAAGCTTTTTTTTTTTCTTTAAAAGTCAAGATTTTGAAGAGAAAACCCCTCCTGAACTAGAGCCTGCCTCCCACCCAGCAGCTCCGCCTCAGGCCTGGCTGAAGCTGAATGCTCCGTCCAGCATGGATGACCCCGGTGACCATCTTCCTGGCCAGCTCCCCATTTAAAATCCCCAGCTGTCTCTATGGCCGCCTCTGTGGAGAGAGCAGACACAGGCTCGTCGCTGAGCAGCTGCGCCTCCCAGGGCCTCAGCTCTCCGTGGAATATTCCCTTTCTAGAGCTGTGTGACACCTGCAAGACACCCAGGGAGGGGGCGCTGTGAAGGGGCTGCTGGGTGACAGAAGTGTCACCATAGGCCTAGGAATGACCACAAAAACCATGTGTCTCATGAGAGGGGACAGTGCACACTCCTCTTCTGGACTTGCTTCAGCAGCCACCTGCTAGATTCTCCAGTTTCATAGAAGTGGAAACTGAGGCACAAACAGGTCGAGTTCTCGGCCTGAGACTTGCTTGGAGTCAGAGTGAGATCCACGATGAGCGCTAGCTAGCTCTGCCTGTCCGAACCAGGGAGCCAGGTTGCCTCAAAGGAATGAGGGGTCTCCCAGGGATTCCAAAGGCACCCAGAGCCCCAGACCCCTGACTCAGCAATCTCCCAAGCTGTGTCTCTTCCTGGGAAAACCCAGCCAGATCTCAATTCTAGCACCTCAAGTTCTCTGGAGGCAGGCCTGGGATTGCCTCCTTGTTTCCATAGTAACGAGGAACAGAGAGCCTCCTGCAGCAGTGTGGGGATACCACAGACACCAGTACCTGCAAGTCCACACGTGCCCTGAGAATCCCTGGGATAGGGCAGCCTCTAGCTTGCCTCCATGCACATGCATGCCTTTGTACAGCATGCATATCCAGGGCTGTCAATGCATGTTCCTCTACAAATACACCAATATTCTTGCATACTCAGATACATACACAGTGACCCAGCCTGGGCACGCCCATCCACAAATGGGACAGGAGATCATCCTGCAGGATGTGACCCACTCCCACAACTACTCAGTCCACCCTGGTGCAGAAAAGTTTTGTGGAAGAAGATTCTATTTACAACACCCACTGCAACACAGTTAACTGATCACATGTTGAGGTTTGCATATGGCATCTCCTGCAGTTCTCACAGAACCACAGGATAAGAATCAGATAAAGAAACAGACTCAGAGAGGCAGGGTAATTTGCCTGTGGTCTCACAGTGAGGGTGGATTGTATCACGGTTTAAGCGTAGGACTGTTGGGCTGGATTCTTTCTCTCATCAGAAGACCCCCCCCCCCATGTTGGAGCCAGTAACACATACAGATACACACACACACACCACAGAGAGGAGAAGATTATAGTCAAAGGCAAGACACGAGAAGAACCTTCCCAATCAAAACACCAGCAATAATGAGCTTTTCTATCTCAGTTAACCCTGGCTTCTGTGGTGTTTGGCTGTTCCTGGAATGAAGGAGTGTGGGAGGCCAGGTTATCCTAGGGGCTCTCCTTCCGAGGAGTTCTGCCGAGTCAGCTGAAAGGAATTGAAACAGCAAGCAATCTCAAGACCTGTGAAGCCACCCGGGGTCACTAGTTAGTTCCCAATTACTGTTCCCTCGTTAGGAAATCCAAGGCAATGCCTAAATCCCTGTCATTATCGTAATAACAACCACATGGTGGTTACATATAGCAGGCACCTTCAGGTGACACCACTGGGGCTAGGGTGGAGCTGAGTGGCAGAGCACCTGATGGATGGTGTTAGCAGGTATAAGAACATGGGTTCAATTCCCAGCCGTACAAATAACAACAACGAGATTGCAAGAGGGCGGGGCACGTGCCGGTAACCTCAGCAAGTACAAGGAAGAGGCAGGAGGATCTGGAATTCAAGGCCAGCTACAAATTAGCCCTGTCTCAGAATAATAAAATAAATAATGATAACAAAACGACGACCCACATGCATCATCAGTCACTACTATTATCATTTCCACATTTAATAGCTTCTACACCGCCTTTAATTCACATTGAATCGTCACAGAACTGCCTGAGGCAGACGTTATGGGGGTCCTTTTATAAACAGGAAAACTGAAGCTTCATGACTTATTCACAAGGCCCTCCCTGGCACTAGTGGCTGAGGCTTTAATGGGTTCTCTGAGAGCTGCCATGCTGGATGGTGGCCGCCAGCTTCATCTGGGTCTCTTGTTCTCTGGGGTCTTCTTGTTTAGAAAAAAGCGTGGGTTCACTATGGCCGGAGTGGGTGCCCTCTTCTGGCCATGTCCTGGCTCTGCAGGGCCATCTGGGGTGGGGGAGGGGGCACCCTCAGAATAGGCCATGTGAGAGGTGGGGGTTTTCTGGAGCCTCAGATCTTCACTCTGTGTGGTCCTATTTGGTCAGTGAAAACAGTTGAGGTGAACCAGAGACTCAGCTGAGGAGTGAACCTAAGCGTACTGTGCACCCCATCCCTGTTGGGAACAAGGCCATATCCCTGAATCTCTATGACACAGGGCCTCTGGCCCACACTCTTGAGAGATCTGGGTGACTGTGGTGTGTGGCTCAGAAACTGTATCCAGAGGTAACGCTAGAGTTGAGGTTTGAGGCACAAAGCAGACAGGAGCTGGCTTTGTGAGCCTTGGGCAAGATGGCCTGCGTCCCAGAGCACTGTGAAATGACAAGGATGAAGATCTGAGGAGATCGGAGGATTCCTTCACCTAATTACAAGGCTCCTCCTTGTCCTCCTCTTCCTGCCTCTGTTCCTCCCTCTCTGCCTTCCTCCTTCCCTTCCTTCCGCCCTCCTCTTCACCCCGATTGTCAGATCCCATTCTGGGCGTACGTATCATCCTTCTCTAAGAGATCACATCAGTGGGGAGGTGGAGTTACCCGCCCAGCATCACCCAACCAGGTGGACTGGGACAGCAGAGCCCCGCCCAGCTTCCTGTCCTTCCTCCTCCTTTGAGTCCCTTTCACTGGCTCCTCCTACAAAGAAATTGAGACTACAAAGAAAGTCTCAGCTCCTTCTTCTGTCCCTGTCAGTCCGGCCACCGCTCAGATCAAGACGGTCATTTCTGGCTCTGATTCAGCACCAGCCTCCTTGGCTCTTCACAAGACACCTGGTCTCAACCCTGTTTTCCGTGGTCTGGTCTGCCCGCACCGTCAGCCTTTTAACGTGTAAATCCATCACACCACAGCTGGACTTTGTGAGGCTTCCGGTTGCTAGTGAGCCATTGAAACCTTTCTCCCATACCCCGGGGGCCCCGCTGCCCCCATTTCCTCTCACTTTGCAAGTAAGGCTTCTTTCAGTCTTTCTGGCTTCTTTCAGTCTCCTGAACATGCCACGCACACTGCTGTCCCAGGGCCTTTGCACTTGTTGCCCCCGTGGCTATGGTTTGATATACCTGCCTCCGTCTTTGCTCTGGCTCGGATGCCACCTTTAAGCCACGTTAGCTAATCTTACCTACTCAACTGCATCACCTCATAGCCCCTGTCAGCCTCAGAAGATATATGGATATATAGTTTAAGATAGAATGCCATGAGCCCAGGCTGGCCTCGAACTCATCATGTACCCAAGGATCATCTTAACTCCCAAACCTTGTGCCTCTAGCTCCCTAGAGCTGAGATCACAGGAATTGACAATCACATCCAATTTATGTAGTGCTGAGGGGGACTGAGCCCAGGGCCTCTTGCGGCCTAGGCAGATACACTACCAACTGAGCTACATGTGTAGCCAGTCTTGGAAGGTGTGTGTGTGTGTGTGTGTGTGTGTGTGTGTGTGTGTATGCACGTGCACATGTGTGCCTCTGTGTGTGTGTATTTGTGTGTACCTCTGGGTGTGAGTATGTATATATGCGTGTCTGTGTGTATAAGTGTGTGTGTATGGGTGTTCCTGTGAGTGTGCTTATGTGCCTCTGTGTATGTGCGCACCTGTGTGTGTGCCTGTGCCTGTGTGTGTGTGTGAGTGTGTTTGTGTGCCATGTATAGATGTTTTGAAGAGGCCAGAAGAGGGCATTGGATCCGTATCTCCTAGAATTAGAGTTACAGATGTTTGTGAGCTGCTAAGCGGTTGTTGGGAACGAAATCCAGGTCCCCTGAAAGAGCAGCCAATGCTTTTAACTGCTGTGCCATGAGACTTTCAGAGGTATTTAATTAGTGGTGCTCACTTAACGGGTCTTTCTGAAACGTGAAGCCCATGGAGAGCTGGCCTTGTTCACACTGTGTCCCCAGATTCTAGTAGGTTCTCAGCAAGTGTTGAATGAATGAAGCTCCTGTAGCGCTGTCTTCTGTTGCAAGCTGCTCAGGACAGTCCTTTACTTTGTCCTGCTCCCAGTGTTTCAGCTCAGTGCCAGTAACTCTCCTGCCCCTCACACGCACGGTTTCCCCTGCCTCCCCTCCACATGTATACACCATGCTCTTCCCCTTGCCCTTTCCTACTGCTCTAGCTCCCAGCTGGCATTCAATGCTCATTCAGCACATGCACCACCTCCTCCTGGAAGTCCTCCTTGCTAGGACCTCGGGGAAATATAAACCTGGCCTAGCCTCACCCTAATGAGGACATCAGAGACTAATCTCAGAGACAAGACAGACCAGTGTCTCCCGGCTATACAACCCACAGCAAGCCATTTTCTCTGAGCATCAGTTTCTTCAGCAATGACATGGGGTGTAATGTTCTCGGCCGTCAGTGTTGTAAGAACGATGGAATGTAGAAAGCGTTGGTAAATGAGTGTCCCTGGGTTTCACCAGTGCCCCTGGGAGCATCACACCCCTTGTGTCCTCCAGAGAAGAGTATCCTGATTCATAGAGGAATACTAATCCAGCAATATGGCTGCTCTGATCACATCCAAAGACCTTCTAGGTCTGTGTGATCTGGCTGGGACGCAGGCACGCCTTTAATCCCAAACAATGTAGATAAAGTTAGTTTGTAAAAAGGAAGCATCCATGTTTGAAAGTGATGTTTAATTGAGTGGCAAAGTGACAAATCAGAGAAAGATCTGACAGAATAGGGTATGCCCAACTCTCCAGAGAAGAGAGAGGAAAGGGAGTCAACATGAGAGGGAGCCGTGCAGAGAGAGAGGAGAAGGAGGCAGTTTTACTAGGACACTTATAGAGAGACAGATTGAAGAGAAAACAAGCTAAACACAAGAAAGGACAGAATGAGCCAGAGAGTGAGAAGGAGCCAGAAGATTAGAGCATATTACCAAAGTTGGTATGAGGTCAACCAGAGCAATTCAGTCAGAGGCTGAGAGAAGTCAGATGGAATCAGTCAGCTTGGAGAGGAGTTTGAGCCACAACAGCTGAGTTGAACCAGCCAGCCAGAGCTCAGAAAGAACTAGAAGGGTGAGCTGATTCAGCAGAAAGTCTCGGAGGCTGATAACATTCTAGGCCTACATAAGATTATACAGAGGCTAGACGCTTCCAGGACTAGGCCTAGATCAGCAGATGAAGGCAGTAAGCCTGGGAGACAACAGTTACATCAGGCAAATAAAAAATATGTTTACACTGGTCCCCTGAAAGGTCCTTAGAGGTAAGGGAGATGAAAGGTCACATCAGGTCCTGAACTTGAAGCCATAGTTCATTGGAGCTAAGTTAGTGTGGTTGTAGCTCTCAGTTCTCTCACACCCCTCAGGTTCTCGATCTAGAGCTGAGGCCACAGACACACACCAGCCTTAAACTCTCAATAATGTGGGTCAAGAGCGAGTTCTCCCTTATTGTACCTCAAGGCCATCTCCTGCCTTCTCCTGAGTCTTGAGTCTTCCTGTGACTTGGGGCTGTGTCTACAGGCCACACTGCCTGAGCAGTGTTGGAGCAGGCCTTTAATCCCAGCACTCTGGAGGTGGATCTCTGAGTTAGAGGCCAGCCTGGTCCACAGAGTGAGTTCCAGGACAGTCAGGATTACAAAACCCTGTCTCAAAAAACAAAAATAAATAAATAAATAAATAAATAAATAAATAAGCAGAGTAGATGTGAATCAAGTCTGCTCCAGAATTGGATAAAGAACCTTCTGGATGACAAACTGTGATCTGGTGTGAGGGACCTGCAGCCTGAGATAGGCTCTGAGACGCTGGACAGCTTTGACCAAGAGTCCAAGTGTTGGTGAGTCTTCAGGTGTCAATGACTTCAGAGGACACTTCCTCCCCTGCAGACTCTCCCTTTTCCCCTCTCCAGGTCAGGTGTTTGTGTGTTCTTTCAGAATGTTGCCTGGAATCCAGTACATAGTAGGTATTCAATAAATACATGTTAGAAGAATGAATTTGTTCCATACAGTCAACAAACATTGCTGAGTACCTACTGTGTGTCTGGCTAAGGTGGAAAGCACTGAATGGCATATATGAAACAAGTGGTGCTGACAAACCCTTTGCCAGGCTCCTTCAGGGCATCTCCCTCAGGTCCTTCGGTTCTTCCTGCTTCTAACCAGCTCCTACTGGGTGCTAAATTCCAGGTTAGGGCTTCCTCCAGAACCAAGACAATGCCCAAGCACCTCATGAATCCTAGGAAGGCTACACTCCGTAGCCACAACTCTCCAAATTCTCAAAGCCTGCCATGACCCTTCTACCAGAGACCTGCAAGCCATTCCTCCTTCCTCCCAGGCAGTGAACACTCACTGCCCTTTCCCCCTCCCAACGCCCTACATCCGCCTGGGGTTTTTTCCCAGAACTGCCAGCAGGTGGCGCAGAGTCTCTCCTTTCCCCATCACTGGACTATAGGCCGGACCCCACCAGGACCCTCTCTCTCTTTTTTCCTCAGCCAGGATAAAATTGGATCCTATGACCTCTATCTGACCCCTTTTTTTCCTGCTGCTCCTGCGATGGCCAACTGAGGAGACTCCAGTTGCTCCTGCTGGTCCCCTGGTAGTCTGGGGAAGGCAAGGAGGTCTTTGGGGGTTAAGCTGCAGCTGGTAGGGTGGGGCAGAACAGGCAGCAGCTACCAAAAGAGAAAGAGAAAAAGAAGGGGGAAGGTGCCCTGGCCAGGCTACCATTCGGGACGGCCCAAGTCCTAACAAGGCCCCCCAGGACAAGGTATGTGGCCAAGGAAACAGATGGTGCTGGGGGTGGGGGATCAGCCTGCCTATCATGGGAGTCCCCGGGGGTACAGAGGGCTGGGTGTCGTGATTGGAAAGCTCAACAGTACCCCCGGGCCCCTTCCCACCTCATTCTTCCCAGGGGACCAGGTAGAAATTTGCGGGGGGGGGGGGGGAAAGAATCCTTGTGTGAGCAGTAGTACAGGAGTGTTCTGTGTTTGTTTGTTTGCTTGCTTTTGCCTCATGGTGTGGGGGGGGGGGGGGGCGGGGGACAGTGTTGCACCAAGCCCTGGGTTCTCTATCTCTGTGCCTCAGTTTCTTATTCTAAAGCTTAGGAATCGGATCTTGGAGGCTTCTGTGAGATGTCCTCTTCAGGAAGGGAGCAGCTGGTCAGGGTCTCTGGAAAACCTATGAAACAAGTGCCCCACCCAAGGGTAAACTTTCAGATGGAGGGTGTTTAGTGTGTCTAAGCATGGCCCTCTCTGTGCCCGGAGGCCAAAGGACTCTCTCTGGTCTAGCCTTGCTCCTTAACCTTGGCTCTCTGACTGGGGCTCCAGCGAAAACAAAGAGGCTGGGGTTGGGGAGCCTTCTGTTGTCCTGCAGTGATCCTCCTTTGGGAAAGGATGGTGAGTGTGGGATGGAGGCTCCTCTATGCCTCTAAGCCCATCAAAGGAGTAGGCAGAAGGCTGTGTGAGGACAGGCTGGCATCTGGCTGCTCCCAAGGTGATGAAGGAAGGGTTATCAACGTGCACTAATTAGCTGAAGCTATCTGCCACATCTCCCAGGCCCTACCACTTCAGAGCCATTAGCTAAATCACTCCTCAGCCAGGCCAGAACGGGCATAGTGGTCCCCAAAGCCTCCAGAAACCACAGCCTTCACCCCCTGTGATCTCTCGGAGAAACACGGTTCCAGAGTGTTTTTTTTTTTTTTTTTTTTTTTTTTTTTTTTTTTTTTTTTTTTTTTTTTTTTTTTAAATAATCTAGAATACCAGTGAGAGAGAGAGAGAGAGAGAGATATGCTGGGGTGTTAAAGTCACTCTGGGCGAAGAGTCCACTGAGTCGAGCTCAGCTTTGGGAGTCAGACACCCTGGATTCAAATCCTGCCTGTGGTGGGTCCTTGGACAAAACCACCATCCAAACTGCAGTGTTCACCTCCATGAAATGCCCGCAGTGGAGTGGATCTTAAGGGGCTGCCCGAGAACGAAGTCCCAAAGCCACGCAAGGCCTGCAGAGTGTCTGCGTCTGGCAGATGTTCACAGTCCTCTCCAGGGGATTAAAAATAGACACAGGAAAAAGAAAGGACCGGTCTGAAGTCTCAGCTAGGCACACATACTCCCCAGAGCATCCTGTCTGTACCCCTCTTACACTCTACAGCTCGTGTGTGTGTGTGTGTGTGTGTGTGTGTGTGTGTGTGTGTGTGTGTGTGTGTGTGTCTGGAGTGTGGGCTGGAGTGAAAGATGGGGCACAGATGGGCATCTCCCAAGCACTTGTCATCCCTCTCCCCTGGGGAAGGGCTGGACCGGGACAGGTCAGGGTTGAGGCTGGGACGGACCGTGGCGCCGTGCTGCGGCTCCCGCACCGGTCAGAGAGCGTGAGCCGCGGGGTCCCCGAAGCCCCTGGCTTCCCGGGAGCGGACAGACTGGGGATCGGGGACAGGAGTGGAGGCGCCCTCGGTCCTCACCCCGCCCCCGCCCTCTCCCCGCAGCGGGGGCGCCCCGCCCCCCAGGCGCCCGACGTGGACGCGGCCGCTGCCGCCGCCGCCGCCACCACCGCCGCCGCGCGGGAGTCGCTGTCCGCGGAGCCGATATGCAGGCGGCGCGGGGCGGCGCGGGGCGGCCGGGCCGGAAGGGCCGCGGGCTGGAGCGTGAGTGCGAGCGGTCACCGGGCGCAGGAGTCGCCATGCCCCCAGGGCCGTGCTCCTGGCCGCCCCGCGCCGCGCTCCGCCTGTGGCTGGGCTGCGTCTGCTTCGCACTGGTGCAGGCGGGTAAGGGGGCCCTGGCGGGGACGGGGGAGGGGGACAGCTTCCCCTCCCACGCGGACACCGGGGAGTCCTCGGTTTCCTTCCAGCTCCCTGAGGACTTCCTGTGTCACCTGGTCCCTACTCTCCTAACCTGACCCTGCGCCTCCGAACCTTCCTGACCCCTAAACTCGTCCTTCACCCTCCAAACCTCTGCCGTCATCTCAGCCCTGAGTTTTTAAAGCTCTTGCGTCTCCTGATCCCATCAGACCACCCCCTAACCCTGAGGCTTTGCCTCAACCACCTTTTCTGGCCCTGAGAGCAGCTGAGGACACTAGTGCCCCACCTTAGGCCTCCCTCTGTATCCCCAAAGGTCTCTCAGAGATCCACAGGCAGCTGCACCTCTCAGTGCAGGAGCGACTATGAAGAGAACTGGAACCTGAGGTTGAAGGGTGTGTGGGGGTGGGGGGCGCTAACCCTGCTGCAGTCAGTGTCTGGCCCACCCCATGGGGCCCTGCCTCCCCAGATCACCCCAATCCTGTCCCTCCTGGTGGCGGTTGCTGTTTCACTCTCTTTCTTGCCCTGCTTCCGTCTCCCTGTCTGTCTCTAATGCTCCACTTGTCTGCTCTCTGGTTCTGTGACCTCAGCCACCTGTCTGTGTCCTTCTGTCCCTTTCCATCTGCATGTCTGGCATAATCCTGGGACCTTGAATCCACTCTTCTGAGGGGTATGGGGTTACTGCTCAGGGCCAGGGCTTCTGATCATAGTGCCTGCCCTCTTGAGAGACATAGCCCCGTGTGACTCGACTCCCCTCTCCTGGAAAGTCCTTCTTGCCCTGCTTCCCCCGCTGCTCTCCCACTCCTCTCTGACGTTCCCCCCATTCATCTTCTTCCTTCACCCAGAAGGCCTTGCGCTATCTCGGTGTCTCTCCGCCAAGGGGCCCTATTCTGAGTGCCCTCTCTTCTCTAACTTCCTCCATCCCTAGCACGTGAGGACCCACGGAGAGTGGAGAGACTTGCATAGACCCTTTCCCTTAGGTGCCCTCTGCCCAGCTCACCATGTGAGGTTGCCCCTCATTCCAGTGCCAGGGTTCAGCACCTCATGGCTCTTCATTTCGGGGTCTGTCTCCTTCCCTCAAGGTCACTCACTTGACAGCGTGAGGCTACAGAGAGAGCAATGGAATAGAAGTCCTTTTCTCAGACTAATCAGCTCCTGCAACTCCAATTTCTATTTCCCCCTCCATGCCTAACCACCTATCCACTAGCTCTTGCCCTGGTTCAAGCCCAGGGCTCATCAATTTTACTCTAGGACCCTTGGTTTGACCAGTCTATAGCCAGCAGGAGTTTCTATGCCCTCAAAGAGCCTGGGCCTCTCAACCACTGAGGAACTGAGAACCATGTAGTCCAGCGGAAGCCTTGGGTCCTTTTTCCTCTCCACATCACCTCCCCCAGCTTTCTCTGTCTCATATATGGTGGGGCTGGGCCTCACAGCCCCGCACGCTCAGGCTCAGGTACCTCCTTGCCCTGCAGACAGCCCCTCAGCCCCCGTGAACGTCACCGTCAGGCACCTCAAGGCCAACTCTGCAGTGGTCAGCTGGGATGTCCTGGAGGATGAGGTTGTCATCGGCTTTGCCATCTCTCAGCAGGTAACCCCTGAGGGTGCTTGAGGGGAGAGGGTATAGCAGGATGGTGACTGGAAACTGGGTGCGTATGGTAGTCCATGCTGTAATCCAGAACTCAGGAGGCAGGGGTAGGGTGGGGAGCCGAAGGACTTCAAGTTCAAGGTCAGCCAGGCAATACAGCAAGACCCTATCTTAAAAAAAAAAAAAAAAAAAAAAAAGTCTGGGATGGAGTATAGTAGAGAATCAGAAAAGGAAAAGGAACCCAGGGCAAGAGAGATGATGACAAGTTGTATATTCAGCTTAGAACTGGGGTCACAGAAGGTCCTTAGTCCATGGGCAAGGGCTCTGGAGGTCATAGCTGGGACATGGCAATTCAGAGCATGGGTCTGACCTCAAATACGCAGGACATACTAGCATCCTCGGAAAATGTGTGGCCCTGGGCAACATTCTGACCTCTCCGAACCTGTTTCCTTAGCTGCACAGTGGAAATAAGGCTGTCTCGGGGGGATTGGGAGTAGGCATGAAGAGGACTTGTTACTGTCTGTCGAGGTGGGAAGAGGCGGGGTTGGTGCCTGCATGCTAACACACCAAGCCCTCCCCTTCCCAGAAGAAGGACGTGAGGAAGCTTCGCTTCATTCAGGAGGTGAACACCACCACCCGATCCTGTGCTCTCTGGGACCTGGAGGAGGACACAGAGTATATCGTCCATGTGCAGGCCATCTCCATTCAGGGGCAGAGCCCAGCCAGTGAGCCTGTGCTCTTCAAGACCCCACGCGAGGCTGAAAAGATGGCCTCAAAGAACAAAGGCAAGCCCGGGGCACGCCAGAGTCCTAGGGTGAGGGCAGGTTAGGTGAGGGAGGTTGGGCAAAGCAAGAGCAAAGACAAGCAGCTCCAGAGATGGGGAAGGTTTGCCTTACCCCCAACCCCACCCCCAGACGGAGACTGGCATGCAGACTTTCTCCTTTGGATTGAGTCCAAGTGCTGTCACCCCAAACAGCCTTCACCCTGTTCCTGGATCTCTTTACGTTGTGTGTGTTGGCACTGACAGAGGCACTTCTTGCTGTGGGCTTGGCCCTGAAGGAAAGGAGCCCAGGACTAGCCTATCTCTCCCAACAGATGAGGTGACCATGAAGGAGATGGGGAGGAACCAGCAGCTGCGAACGGGCGAGGTGCTGATCATTGTAGTGGTCCTCTTCATGTGGGCAGGTGAGTCAGGCCTCCAGGTCCTTCTTTACTGACCCTTGAGGAAATGAGAACCTTAACCAACCCAACGGTCACCAAGGGTAAGGGACTTGGAGATGTCTAAGACCTGCCTGTGGCATCTCTCAGGGCTAAATCCTGTTTCTAATCCCCTCTGCCGCAAACACAGCATGTGTGGTCCAGCCTTCCATAGCTACATTCAGTGTACTTTTTGGCCACAGCTTCCTCCTCTCCCGGGATGCTGGACCTCCAAGGGTTTTCAAGCTTGGGAAGCTCAGAGGCATCCATGCCTGACCTCAGACTTGGAGCATGCTCTTTGTCGACCCCCTCTTCCACGTGCAGCTGAGCTGCAGCCACGCAAATCCCCCATGCACTCCCAGGAATGGCCTTCCTGCCTCTGTGGACCCGCAGCACACTGCCCTTCTTTAACCCTTATGGGTGGGCTTGTGAAACTCTCTCTTCTTCCTAATCTTTCAACTCCCTGAGGATAAGGTCCAGATGTCATTCATCTATATTCAATGCAGCTGGCATGCATTGGCCAGCCGTTCCATTGGAGAGTGCAGTTAGTCGTGACTAGGAAGAGCCTTGTGCTTGCAAGGAACTTGGGCTAAAACAAGATTGCGCTTAGCTGTAATTGAAGATAAGGAGGGCTATGGTGGTTCTAATGTGGGGGACAGGGCTGCAGAGATGGCTCCAAGATTAAGAACACCTACCGATCTTCCAGAGGACCCCAGTTCAGTTTCCAGTATCCACATCAGGTGACTCACAACCACCAGAAACTCCAGTTCTAGGGGATCCAACACTTCTGACCTCTGTGGGTACCTGCACCTACATCTCACACACACACACACACACACACACACACACACACACACACACACACACACAGAGAGAGAGAGAGAGAGAGAGAGAGAGAGAGAGAGAATTAAAAATAAATAAACTTAAAATAGCGTAGTAATATGAGAACAGAGGAGATGAGGTCAAATCTGGAGTGAGAAGTAAGGGAAGAAACAACACAGGGCTGGAGGAAGGTGTAGCTCAGTGGAAGAGTGCTTGCCCATCTTCCATGAAGTCTTAGGTTCGATTTCCAACCCTGAAACCGCAGGGCCAGAGACCCAGAACAGAGGGAATATGGGAGTTGAGATATGGAGGCTGAATAGAAGCTAACCAGGCAGCCAACAGAGGATGCTTGTTTGGGATAAGAGGTCCACGAAACAGCAAATGATGCTCACAGACTCAGTAGCTGCAGCCTAGGAGAGAAGGTGGAAAGGTTGGGAAGAAAGGGGGGGGGGCTGGAGACTAGAATCTCTGGAGAGACTGGAACATCTCACTCAAGCCTGGTTATTGTGGTGTCTGAAGGCAGACTGTGTTGAAGAAGCATGGGGTGGGGGTGTGTTCTTAGGCGCACAGAAAAACAGGCACTTGAGAAAAGGCAGGCCGACAAGGGTTACATGGAAA